>NC_040245.1:25946515-26249545 GCF_001444195.1 Xiphophorus couchianus | reverse complement strand
ATTTTTGTCAGCAAGGTGTTGCCGTATTCAGTTTATCTCTCTGTGCGGTTGTTCTTACCACAGTAGTTAATATTTTCCTTTAGTTCCTTATTTCTTGTGTGGCTTCTTGTCTCACGTTAGTGTTAGTCTTGTTCCCTGGTGATTTGTACATCCTTTCTGTGTCTTAGTTCAGCTCCTTCTGTGTTATCTGTGTTAATTATATTATTTTTCTCAGTCTGTCTACGTCCAGCTCTCCCAGAGCTGCTCTGAATCCACCTGTTTACGCTCATCTGCTTTCATTATCACACCGCCCTCCTTTTCCTCAGTGTTGGAGCTTCTTGCTTCCCATTGTGAGGAGCTTCTATTATACTTTCCGGTCTGATGTTCTGTTCGTTTAGTGCCGTTTTGTGGTCAATGTGTCCTGTTTTTACCACATTTATGTTACCTCTCTGCCTCTGGTCTGCCTACACCAATGTCCTATCAGAAACCAGGAACCTGGAGATGCCCCAAGTGGCTTTTTTCTTTCTTTTGTATTGTATTCTTTTTTTTCTCCCCCTTTTTCTTTTATGCGTGTGGGGGTGTGTGGGTGTGTGTGTTGGTGGAGGCCTCAACAATAATACTCAAATTTAGTTGACAATAACATTTTAGCTAGATATTAGCTTCTTGTTCTGGAGCCATAGTAGAGAGGTGTAGTGTGCAGAACTGGGCCCTTAAATTATAAGTATATATAAACAGCAAAGCAGCTGAAAGACTGAGTGCCTTTACATCTAGACTAAAAATAAAATTATTTAGTTACATTTGAACCATAATCAATGAAACATTAATCAACATTCTGATGTTTAACTTGACAAAATATAACTCCTCAGATTGACTATGTGCTGAATGACTTTGTATTTTTGTTGTTTTTTTTATGAACTGCCCTATTTGCTGAAACGTACTATACAAATAAACTTGATTGATTGACATAGGCAAAAATATATATTTTCTTTCAACATAGACCTGACAGTGAAGAAAACGGGCCTGATATCGAAGTTCCATAAAACAGTTCTTTCTTTCTTTATTTTCCTAGCTGTTCCGGACAGAAATGGTCCGACCACAGAGACAGCTTCTGATTTTGCGTTCATCAGGCTGACTGCCCGCTGCGCTACATACGCAGCCTCAGTCGGTTTCTCCGCTTTGGGCGGGAGCGGCCTCCGACTCTTTGGTGTAAAGAAACGGTACTGCTTTCAGGTCGCGCTCTGCTCCACTTTCACCTTACAGTTGGTATCAGACGGGATCTGGGCTGGAGGCGAGCGACGAACCGGATGAACTCGCTGCAGAAGCTGACCTGCTAATGGAAGGTTCAGCCATTAGATGTAGAGCTCACATCTAATGTTATGTAGTCTGCAGTAAAAATAACAACATAACAACAATTATGGCCGCAGTTAAACTTGCCACAGTTCAATTAATCAAGATGTCTGAAAGTTGATACCCATACATGTGAAATTTTGATGAAAGTTGAGAATCATGTCAAACAAATCTAATTATTTTTACCCTAATAAATTCATATATAAATGAGATTTTTTTTAAATTCAAATTATTTTAAATATTTATTTTTTTTTGCTCTTTGATGAAGTCATGCCAAGACAAGACAGGTTATTAGTACAGCACACTTTCAGCAACTAGGTGATTCAAATTGCTCTACATGATTAGAAAGAAAATAAAACAACAGACCAGCAAAAGAGAACAAAAAACCATTGCACTGCAGTGGCAGAATGAAAGGAAAATCATGACAGGCTCGAAGACATACGACACTTTATGATTTTCCAGGTGTTTTTAGTCAAAGGCAGCTCTGATCTACAGGAGCTCGGTGTTTCAGCGTCTTGGCAGTTTTCTGTAGTTTTGATCCAGATTTGAGGACCACAAAACCGACTGGTGCTTTAAATTACAAAAGTATCTTAAAGTCTGTTCTCTGAGCTACAGGGAGTCGATGGGATACAGTAGTAATGAAGTAGCATTACTACTGCATGGAAGGTCTTTAGAACTGGGCTGATGTTCTCTGTCCTCCTGGTTTTAGTGAGAACTTGAGCAGCAGAGTTCTGGAACGGCTGCAGCTGGAGGATTGAATTTTTAGAGATACCTTTGAAGACCATGTTGCAGTAATGAATTAGACGAAAGGTAAACATACAGATGAGTTTCTCAAGGTCTTATTGAATATATATTTTATCTCTCCACCTTACGAATTTCAGCCTTTCTGAGGTGCTAGCATTCCTACCGAATGATAGCTGCATGGTAGCCCCTTGAGGTAATTTGGTCTTTAAAGCAGTCTGCAGCTGGGTTGCTGTGGAAGTTCACCAGTCAAATATTGTTAGAGTTTATTTAGTAAGACACAGCAGCAATTTAGATTATTTATTAATGTACTTCATAACTCTTGTCTAATCAGAAATAATCTCTCCCACAGTCTTTTCTTTAAGAACTACAGTCTCAACATCGAACAGGGAAAACATTAGCTACCTTTACTTTGCATTCTCCCCAAATTACGACGATGATATGACAGGATGTGACGCCATATTAGATTCTTGATGAATATCGGTTCTTATGTTGTTGTAAGGTGTTTGTCTTTTTTCTATTTGCCCCACGTTTAACTCTGAGAACCGGCCCCTCTATTGGTCTCAACTCTGTCTGAAACTAGTTATGACAGGAAGATCATGACATGAATTTGAACAACGGGACTAAAAGAACACAAGAGTTTACAAATAACAAAGCGGAGGTGATGCTAACCAGGGCACAGGCAGCATCACCAAGGGAGCGCGACACAGAACCCTGATGACAAACGACTTCTCTGAGGAGTATAAATACTGAGCAGGGTGATTGGTGGAGTGAAAGCAGCTGAGCGATTGCAGTGTGGGGGCACTGTGGGCTGGTGATAAGACAGAAGAGAGACCCAGTGAACACTATCTAAAAAGAGGACGATAAACAAGAAGAGTAATCATGGGAATTACTCAGAACTCTCTACCCTAAAAAACAGGCCTCAGACCGAAGCGGACAAGACAACAAACCCAAAAACTAAAGGAGAGACGATGATTACTGCCGCAATGTCGCAACAGATAGGTTTAAACCTTTAGACCACGACGTTTTACTTTGTCTAAATGAAATATCTACAATCCACATCTAACACTAACTCATGTCACAGTGAGGTCTACGTAAAGCCTCTGTGGGAATTAAACAACTTAACATTGTTTAAGTCCCTGGAATGACTAAAGACACAAAAACAGACCTCAGAACTCGGAGCAAACCTGACGAAAAACGTGCAAAGTCTTCGACATAGACATTGCACTCTCTAGCTAGTGTAACTGTTAGCTTACACTAGCCTCACAAACGTCGGTAGTGAAGCTACGACCATGGTGTCTGTGAAACAGCCGACTGCAGGCTGTTTGCATGAGAAGACAGGCACATTAATTATCCTGCTAATATTGGGTTGTGTTATGCTATAAAAAGCAGAACTGCCATAAGTTATAATATTTTGCACAGGAAGCACTTGTAAATTCCCTCATTAGCATCTGTTAATTCTATTGCTTGCTTAAGTTTGTTTATAAAAAAATTTAAAACAATGTTAAGCTATAACTGTAAAAAAAAAAAAAAAAAATGAAGAAGAAGTTAGTTTCAGCTGCAGTGGGAATGTTGCTTTGATTTGCACTTTGTTTTAACAAAAAAGTTTTATTACCCTGAAGTTACGGTACTTTTAATAAATGTTGTTATATCACCAGAATGTGAGACAAGCCAATGCTTACAGTGTCGACACCTGCTTATCCATGCTGGGTTACGGGTGGATGCCTGTCCCCATCGGCCTTTGGGTGAGACGTGGGGAACACCCTGTGCAGATCACCCCCACAGGGCTACACATACACACACCCACACACACACACACACACACCCCTACACACAGAGAATTAACAGTTATACATTCACTCTTAGCACATAGATTCTTTAGAAAGACCAATTTAACATATTATTATCATATTGTTACCTTTCTGCTACAACGTACAGGCAATGTGGTCCTTACTTTGCCTTTGGTTGTGACAGTAGCTGAGTTTCCATTAAACATAAAATTGCCCAAATTGAAACTACGAAAATAAATTAGCTTAAAGGCTACAGCAATGTCGATAAAACGTATGTTTTTTCATACATTTGTGTCATTTAAACATGTTGAATCCATACCTCTCCTGTAAAATTGTAGACAATAATTTCCCTAAAAAGCTGCATACATATCCGCTGCGAAGTACAACGAGTCGGTCGCTTCAACGGCTGAATAAAACTTTGACGTTCCCTCTGATAGATGATGAGCACTAGCGCCATGGCTAAGTTATGAATATATCTCATGTAACTGTTTACATCCATTGCTGCCATGATTTTGACTGGCTTATTCACGTGTGATTTTCATTTCACTTATTATGTAATGGAAACACCGCAATTGCAAAATTGCACTTTTTTCAACATTAGCAGAATCCAGACAAAAACTTGTGCACGTTTGTAATGGAAACGCAGATAGTGAATCAGCCATGACGTTGTTGGGACTTTCTGTGTTGCAAAGTCAATTGGTGTTCAACAAATCTATTTCAACTTATTCATCTGACATCTGCTCCAAAGTCATTCACCCAAGTCCCCCATAAAATGGAAAGAAACAAAAGCAGAAGGAGTTTTCTATACATCTGCCTCTGCATTTCATTCTACTGCATTGTTTGTCTCACATTTTCTCTCTCCGTTGTCAAAATGTCCTGCGATTTTATTAAAAAAAAAAAAAAGCAACAAAAGTTAAAATCAAAGCCAAATTTTACATGAATTGCATTCATTTCTGTAAAAAACTGTGAAAAAGAAGAAGAAGTTAGTTTAGGTGACAAAATTAAGTCCACATACTCAGCTGAAATAGTTTGGAGGGGAAAGTAAATCAAAGTTGTTGTTCTTCCTTTCACACAACACAGCTGAGACAGGAGCTTCCTGTGTTTCCGAGTAGACGTACTGGAAGTGATTTCATCCCGTTTTTTTCATCCCCCGTTTGTCCTCTTCGATCTGACCCTTTCTCGCGACAGACAAACCCCGCTCTACAGTAGTTGGCTATAAATCCAAAAACATAACACAAATTACAGAAGACCGAGTGTCACCCAGCACGGAGCGAATTGAGATGTTTTCTGAAGGGAGAGGAAGTAAAGGGTGCTTTTTTTTTTCTTCCCTTTTTTTTTTCTTAAACCTGTTTTGTTAGTGACTGCTGCGCCACCACCTCCCACCAGCTGTCAAAGTGACAACACTGACAGTCCTTGGGCACAACTCTGACATTATTTGCTGAAGGTAAATAAGGAAAAATATGTCGCCAGCGCGCATGATTCATAGTTAGTCCCAGCTCCTGTGTGCAGACATGTTTTTTCACGCTTGTTTTTGAGAACTTGGGGGATTGCAGCAAAGATTCTCCATAGTGTTTTTTCGCCTTCCCACTTTTGGCGATGTAGTGGGGATAACAAAGATAATCCCAGCAGTTGGTTTTTTTTATCTTTTATTTTTTTACCTTTTAGTTTGGGATTGTTCTGCCATTGACCTCTGTGAAGGAATTATGCAGCAAAGCTGTCTTTCTTTTCCCTTCCCCTATCATTCTTTTTGTAGTGTATATTTAATTGTGCAAAATTTCATCTAGCTGAAGCCCGCTCTGCTACTTTCTCATAACCCCGCTTAAAGGCTTGTATGGATCAGGATATGGTAATACTCGCCGTACTAAGCCCTTGTAATCTTCATGCTTGAATTTGTGAACAGAGGGCCGTGTCTTTTCGGCGCACTGTAAATAGTGGCAGCATTATATAGCACGGCTGTGTGGAGAAAAGTAGCTCGTAAAGTACCGCGTATTTAGAAGAAAAAAAATCGCAAAGACTATTTCGCAGCCGCCTGTGACTCTGCCGCGTAGACACACAAGTGCATTAAATATGACTAAAAGCTAAGAAGATAAGCAACTCCGGATTTATGTAATGTTGTCTTGGTAACTTTAATTCATTTTACTGCAACTTAAGACCATATGCATGTGTGGCGGCATCCGGTAAAGCGTGAAATCACTTGGTTCTTCATGAAGCCCATTTGGGTTTTCTGGTCAAGGCTCAATGGGGCAGAGGTAGTCATAAAACCTTCATTTAGTATATCAGCACTGTCTTTTCTCATTATGAGCTCACAGAATGATCAGTGTCGGCATTGAAATGAGGCCACGCGCTAATGCGTTGAGACCTGAACGTGGTCATGTTCAGCGTTCTTTAATAATCGAGAGAGGATCTAAGGTTTTTTATTTCACTCGCTGTTTTTTTTTTTTCCTCTACAAACCCTTACTCAATATAATCCAAAGCAATTTACATATAGAGTTATAAGCTTAGCTTCTATCAAGGGATGTTTGAAATGATGGGGAAGTTTTTTGTTTAACCAACATTCATGTGAAAAGGCCTTAAGTTGTACAACTTTTCACTCTCAGTCATGTTTGAGTTTGCTGCTCACAATAGTTCTATTCACTTGCTTGTCCACTGCTGAGAAATAATTAAGACTGTTAGTGCTGGATGAAATGGCATGTAAAAATAAATTGCTCCTTTTTTTTCATTTTGTTCCAAATTTCAAATCCAATTTTAAGAAATTTTCTTTAAAGAAGAATTACAAATTACAAAAAATATCTTAAAAATACTTGTTTTAAATTTCAATGGTTAATATCCCTCTGGAAAGCCAGGAAGGGCTTTGGTAGAGAAAAATAAAAAATCCATATTTTCCAAAAATTAAGTCTTCAAAATTAAATGTTCAAAGCAGAAAATTTGATTAATCAGCAGTATTAACAAAATAGTTTGTCTATTTTGTCGATTCATCGATTTTAGCGATGAATCAACAAAATTGATTAATCAATTAGTTGATTTTGTCGATTAGTGGTCCAACCCTAAAATCTTTGTAGAAGATTTAAGCACAAGGTAAGGATCAAAGCAGCTAATAGTTGCTGAAGAGTAATATGTTATATAACAAGTATTGAACTATGAAAGTTATACAAAGTCTCCAGCTCAATTGTGAGCTTATAAGACAAAATGATATATGTATAATCGATCAAAACACACAAACAGCTGTTAATCACAATTGCAATTAGTATAGCATGTCAGTGCTATCGCTCACTTATCAGAAAACTGATTTTGTTTTTTCAGTTTCCCACTAAACTAAAATGAAAGTTAAAGCAATTGTAGCATTTAGCGTTCACCTTACTTTTAAGACTAAATATCTTTGCGTAAAAATCTACAATGGAGCCTGTCGATTATCACTGTTTTAACTTCAGCTCATTGGTTGTTCACAATGATCCGATTTGTTCCAGCGTGTCGGCATGAGTCAGAGCAAAAAACACATGAAGCACATGTAGAGAGGGGGACAGAGTCCAAAAACAATCAATTCTCACAATCTTTTGAACACAAATCACAGCGGAACAAATCATTGCTGACGTAGCACATGAACTTCTGCTCGTCTGATTGGCAAAACGACAAGCTTCGGCAGGGAAATGAATAAGTTGAAAAACAAATGCACTAATCTATCTTGACTAAACGTGTTCAAAATGCAGCAGTTTATATGTCACTGATCATTAACCCTGCTGTCTTGTCTCACTTGCCTTATAATCTCTGCATTGGCTCTTGGTGAAAAATAAGCTAGATATTCCCCATCGAATATTTTTAGAAACATTGTAGTATTTATACAAATGTTTTTTGTGTAATCAACTTTCATTTAGTCACACTGTACACAATTTTAATTAAGGATACACCTATCCACATTTGTCACTTCCGATACCAACATCAGATCAGTATCAGGCGATACTGATCCGATACAGAAAAGCAGCTGAATTGATTTAAACATATATTTTTTTTAAAACATATATAAATGTGCTGAATTCCAAATTTATTTGATAACTCTGCACTTGTACAGCACAGCAATTGTCACCGGGTAACCAATCTAGAATTTTTTTCCATACTGGGACGGATACAGATAACATCGGATCGGTGCATCTATCATTTTAACACAAGGAATGCTTTAAAAGGTTGTTTTACTTTTCCATCATACAACAACATTGCTGGACTAAAGTCTTTTATTTCTGGAAGAATGAGAACATGGAGCTCCCTTCTTTCAAACTTTTTAAATGTAACAAAAGCTAGAGCTTTTCAAAGAGTCCAGTTTAGTTTTCATCATATGAATGAATTAATATGTTGCGCTACTAATGTTACGTGTGTAACTGTTTTTGTATAAATGTGTTTTTTACAATGCGGACCACAGGAAGAGCAGCAGTTGTCACGGCAACGGCTAATGAGGATCCTTATAAACAAACTATATGAGCTGAGCGAACAGTCTTTAGACTGATCAATAAGACAAGTATCTTAATGCAGCTGAAGATATCAGTTTAATATTGTCAGAGTTTAAATCGTTGGCACAAATATAAAACCTTCACTGGTCCATGGTAACAAAAATGCCAGGAATTTTCAGCAGCTGGAAATAAATTTAGATCCACATCATAACCCGAACCCGCTAAACAGCTCCAACGCCATAACATGAGGCAGTAATCCATGGGAATGAATAAGGGTTAGTATTTTCATCTTAGATTGTTATGTATGTCTGAAACATATCTCTGCAGAGATGCACAATTTTGTTTGCTTTTTTCATCATTTGTTATCACTTGTATCTCCCCTCCTATTGTCTGTTATATAATACAGTTATGGCGTTTGAAAACTGATAAACCTCAGCAATTCTCGGCACGCCTCGCTATATAGCTGCACACACGAAGGAAGTGCTGATATTGTTGTATTTCCATATGATTTGTTTGATTTGTTGCAGATTTTTAGCCTAATATTTGCTGTGGCTGGTGTTTACACACCTTTTTACACATCAAAACATGCAACACCTTTTTGGCTCCACACTTAAACTTATACACAGGAATTGGCATTTATCGTATCGTTTATCATTTATCGTGATAAATATCATTATAAGATTTTTGATTTATTGTTACAACAATAAATTCCAATTTATGATGTTTTAAAGTTCCTAAAACTATTTTCTCACATTTTGTTCAACAAATTTGTATCAATATATTTAAAAAATATGACAAAATGCAGTTACTGTGTGCGTTTAGTGACACAAATCATACTTCTTTATATGACTGGTGTCCTAAAAAGAAGCGTATTATGAATGGGAAGGTTTTTCAAGAGCAGTATTTGTGTTTGTGGGACTATAATTGCTACGACACACAATCATCACCACACAGTTAACTATAAAAGATGACATAAATAGTTGATATAGTCGCTTTTACAACAATACTCCCACAAAATATCAGGATAAAACTTTAAGTCCATATCCTCCACCCATACTTGTATGTTAAAATTAGGCAAAATATCACCTGCAGCAACACAGGAACTGTGAATTGGTTGGTCTGTGAGCATAAAATAACCAGCCTCAATCAACACTGAGATAGGTGTTTTATTTCAGTTCAATCCTCCTTGTTGTTCTCCTGGTAACCTCTCCTTCCTCCACCAGCAGATTCATGAGTATCGATCGTCTGGTGGGGAAGCACACACGTAGAACCAATTCATTTTTGCCTGACCTGTAAAGGCAAAGGTTTGTAGAAGCTAATAAAAAGCTAATTATTCAATTATTCTTCTCCGACAAGCCATTTTCCTTCAAACCATTTTATCTATGGTTGTGGGGCAATGGCAGCTCAGACGAAAAACAATTGCTTGTCTGAAATAATTACCTCACTTTTGTGGTTTTAGCCTCGGTTTTTATTGTGAGAGATCAGGCCGAGCAGGATATATCTAATTTACTAAATGACATATATCCCATTAGTTTGGCGTTTTGGGGTGTTGCTAGCTTAAAACCCTATTAGTCGTGTAATTAGTGATTGAATGCGGGTACACAGCTGGAGAAAACATGAACATGTACAGCGCATAATTGATACTTTGCCATATAGTGGCCATGATCTCATGTGAAAAGGAGCCCATTAATCAAAGTGCTGACAAGGGAAGTTGTGACCACAGCTGGTAAAAATAGGAAATGGCCTGACAGGAGGCGCCTTCACGGATCTGCTGAGGACGACTTTAACCCCCATGGTTATGAAAGCTATCAGGCTATGCTGAACTACTGAGCGGTGTCACTATTATCTGACCGAGTGGTTTGTCACTTGCGCGCAAAGCCGATGTGACATTGAGATTGTCCTTTAACAAGCGTGTTACAGCTGTGCCCTGCTTTATTGCTCGTCTTTATCTCGACGCCACAATCGCTGAAGTTGGAGAACGAAGCTCCTCCGTGGAGAAAGAATAATAATAATTTTCAATTCAGACCTTAACCTCCCGGTCAGGCGGTTTAAAAATAATTAAGGCCTGTAATACAAACAGAGAAACCTCGTTAGGAGTCTGTGCTAAAATGAAGTTCTCATACCGCTGTGTGTGATTTATTAAAAATCATCTTGTGCTTACCCAGCTGCTGGTGTAAGCTCCAGAATTTCTCTTTTGATTTTTGGAAATCTTGTATTTATGCACTCATATATTTTAATTTCATATTACTTTGGTTACTTTGAAATTGATTTAAATTGTCTTAGGGTGAAATGATAGAACAAACACTTTACAAAAAAATAAAACAATTTAATTCATAGGTTTAGAATTATTATGGATTTTCTTTATCCTCTACATTATCAAAATTATATGTCTTTGATACTGGCTGCATGTTTCACATGAGCTGGAAGAATTAACTTTGATGCTTTACAATTTCAGTATAGTTGAAGTTGGAATGACAAAGCATGAAAAGGTGGCTAGTCCTAACTAACTGGGCTGGCAGCTAGTAGCAGCTAGCTACATTCAGCTAGCATTAGCTAGCTGCCAGCCCAGCTAGCAAAGCTAGCCAAACAGTTCTTGCTAGCCAAAATTGGGGCAGCTACAAACTACAAAG
This sequence comes from Xiphophorus couchianus, assembly GCF_001444195.1. NCBI lineage: Eukaryota > Metazoa > Chordata > Actinopteri > Cyprinodontiformes > Poeciliidae > Xiphophorus > Xiphophorus couchianus. The sequence continues at coordinate 26,238,622 of NC_040245.1, read as the reverse complement.
AACCACAGTATGTTTATGTTGTGAAGTACGGAGTCAAGGTGAGGCTTTCAAAACAAAAATACTACCAGTTGGACTGTTGCACACAGTAGATGAAACATCAGTAAGTACTATCTCATATTTATTCGACACAATCTCAATTTTGTCTTTCACAATGGAAAAATCAGGCCAACATTAGGTTTTTGGAGTAGCCTTTACCATTTTCAGAATTTGTAGGCAAAGCCTAAGAGGTGTAGCCTGACCATTGCCTTCCTATGCAACTCCACTTGATGTTCATCTCCCTTCAGTGGTATGCCTGGGATTTTTCCCATTGAACTCGATTTCTCCGGTTCAGCTTCAGCTGCTGAGATCGACGACATTGATTTTCTACACTGTTTTACTATTTTATTTTGCCTCTGATTGTAGTTTAGCAAAGGCAGTGGAGGAAGTGAACAAAGTCCGGTTTGCCAAACATGTTGACTACGCTTTCAAATACTGAACCAACATTAACAGCCATCAGGTTCAGCCTGGCACTTCTCTGTTTGCAGTGAAGGACGGTTGCTTACAGTGCACACACATTCCAGTAAGCTTCATCGTGTCAAACTGGCGCATTGCATACGTCACGGTCAAATGTTAGCGATTGGGTAAAATTTAAAACTTCAACAGAGTCCACACTTCCAGGAAGCAATTGTTTCTAAATAGCCGAGGGTCCAGACTCTCTGGATGAAGCGAACCACACAACAGTATGTTGGTTTTTACCAGGCTTTAGTGCTGGGTCACTGCTAGGAAACAAACCAGTTTATTGAAACACTTTCAATTCTGCCACGGAGAGAGGTCAAAGGACCAGCAACAATTATGCTAGAGATGTGTTGATAACTACAATAATTGTAAGTTCAAAGTAAGACACTTATGTTTTAACCAGAACTTTAGTGGAGTATTTGAGCCTGTATGTGTTAGTTTGCCGGGGTGTGTTTGCGTGTGTGTGTATGGTTTGGGAACAAAACCTACATCAAATTCAAACATGTGCATCCGACTCTTGTTTTTAAGCTAAATACAAGAGATTGTGTCATCATCCCACCCTGAGTAAAGAACAGTTCCAAAGTATGATTGATAACAATGTAGTTCTCAAAATATCTTCCAGGTTTACCATTTATGTGTGTTTTAAAATGTGAAATTATTTATCCTCTTCTTTTAGCAAAACCACCAGATTAAGATAAAAGCTTAATCTCTCTTGCATCATCAAACATGTCCGCCTTGAAGCCCAGCTCTTTTCCAGTTTTTGCGCGTTTTCCAGGAAAGGTTGCTATAAAGTATTAATACGCTCACCGTTTTTCCATTTACTTTCAGAGACAACCAACAGAAACATTGTCAACAAACACGTTGATATCGAAGATGAATTTCGAGGTGGAGGTTATTTTGGAAGAAATATTTAGTATTGTTCCACCAGCCCAGCTGGCCTGTTGGATTCGTTTCTTCTCTTTCCCTCTTGTGATGCCACCCACTGCCGTTCTTCTCCTGCGACAGAACGCGGCCAAAGACGGAAGTCTCAGCCGCTCCCGTTGGCACGTTGAGTAACAGCTGACAGAACAAGAGAATGACTGTTTCCCTAACAACTGTCTCTGTCTGGCACAGATACGAAGGGATCGCTCTGATGGATAATGACTTGATATAGTGTGGCCTTTGGCCAGATCTGTGTGCCGCCGCAGATCATTTTGCTTCATATACCTGCGAGGGGAAAAAGAAGGAGAGAGAGGTCAAATGGTGTGGCTGTAGAGCTTTAGAGAGTGGATTGTTTCTCACAGCCAGGGAAGAAACGTCGGAGATAAAAATGGAACTAGTGTTTTCCAATCCAACATCAGAACATTCACTCTTGCCTAAGTGATGATTTGCTTGGAACCTCTACTCTTTTGTTTTCTTGAACACCCTCAACCCCCACGCTTTTCCCTGTATCTCCTTAATTTCCTCACCTCCGATACAAGTGTAGCCCGAGATGAAGTGGAATTGGAAGTGGGACTGGGACGATGTATCGAAGAGCAAAGGCTTTACGTCACATCGTCCGGATGAATAGCGGAAGGTGACGAGGCTTCAGAGTCTGTCGGAATGCGAACCGATGCGCAGAAACGCTTCAACCTGAGTGCAGAGTTGTGTATTTTCATGCGCGAAGGCTCACCTGATTTGGTGATCTCACATGGATTGCGTGACGCAAGTGAAGCCATGACGGTGTCATGTCGAATGTTTTGAGGTTTTTTTGGGACAAGTGAGAAACCGACCTTGACAGTCACCTTCCTTTCCATGTCATAAAAGGCAAGACAAAAAAAGAAACAAAAAACAAACAGGAAGCAGGAATGTTGCAATAAAAAATAACCTCTCTCAGAGATCGTTGCCTATTTTTATCGGTGTGTGTACGTACTAGCGATACCCTCACTTTAAAGCATGCAGTAATTATCCAGAGGCATTACTCACCGATTTTTTTTCGTTTTGTTTTGTTTTTTTGTTTTGGCACAAACCTCATCATGAGCAGAAGATTCGCCCGTTCTGTTTCGCACAAATGAATTCCAAAGCTTTACTGAAAAAAAAAAAAAAACATAATACATTTTTCAACACGCTCCTTTGTTCTCTTATAGCTACGGTGATGCAGTGAAATATTAATGTCAGGACACACATTCATAGACGTGGTATCTTCGGCTGTGTTTCTCCGCTGCCTCCGCTGCTGCTTATGTTTCTTTTCCTGTTGTTTCATAATCAGATCAGCGTTCATATCGCGCCCAAAGCTGCCAAGTGGAAAAAGGAGCGAGCTCAGTCAATGAGATTATGAATGTATGACAGCATCTCTGGTGTGTTGAGAAATGCGGCCTCCTTTGTTGCTTGAATATTGTTTGGAAGTGCGTTTCAAGGCCTGCTAAACTTAGCTAGAAAAAAAAGCTCTCGATAATGGTTTGTTCACATTTAGCTATTCCCTATGTAAAAAATGAAAAAGAAGCATGGTGTTGATCCACTATGTTCATGATATTAATATACATTAATGGATTCATCACATACTAAAAAAAAAGTGGTCTGAAATGAATTGAACATATTCAATCGCACATTTAAGAAAGTGTGGTGGTTTCTGTGCATTTCTCAGTATAGGATTTATTTCATGACAGTGAAAATAATAACATTTTAATAAAGACTAATTATTTAAAACATCTAAATATAAATCAATATAAATAACAAATGATGTAAAAGGATGACAGAAAAATAATGGAGTTTCCTTTAATTACCCCTACTCTTCTTTAGTGCCAATTATTAGGTTTGCAAAGCAGAGACTCTCTACCAACATACATAAATTCAAGTCTACAAACACAAAGACTACAAATAATCACCATGGCAGCCTTCTCAGCCTACTCAGTTCCTCCAGACTAGCGTTAGCAGCAATCAGCAAACACCTGGTGGAACGGCAAGTCTGCTGAGCTCATCATACAAACTAATTCTGAGTTCAAAGTTCCTAATGCGTTCACACCAAAAGCGTGTCGTGCGTCAGGTGCATCTGGTTTACGTTCAAAGTCTATGTAGAGGCGCGTCGCAGCGCAGTTTGCGCATCTAGCATGCACGATTTGAAGCATTGCATTTTGACGCGTCCGACAAATAGGCCTGCAACGGAAAACAATGACTAGAGCGACTTTGACGTGTGTGACCCACCCTCGACGGTCCTCCACATGTGCTTTGAATGTAAACGAGACACCTCTGACGAGTGAAATGCTAGGTGTAGATCAAAATGTCAACCGTCTGCATTCAAAGTGCACACGTTTCTCAAACTTGTAGCGTCGGGACCCGTTTTTGATGCGCATAACGCGTTCCGTGTGAACGCACCACAAGAACAGAAGCAAACAGCAATGAGAGGCATGGTTATGAGGACCTCTTGAAGGTGGGGGGGTTTGAATAAGCAGAAGCTTCTTAAAGAGACAGAGGCCAATTTCAAGGCGTCAAATTGCGAAGTAATTTAAGTAACGTTTGATATATACAACCTTTTTATACCAGTTGAAGGTAGCATAGTTACTTGATTGTGATTCAAAATGGCACGATTTTACAGCACAATCAAGGGCTGCAAAATTGTCTAGATCTGAATATCAAAATTTGATGAGACGTTACAACAGGTTGGTCGTCGAACAAGGACAGATCTTAGTTCAGCACATAAAGCTTGGCATGTTAAGCAACCAGAAATAAAAATGGGATAATATTATTTTGGTCCTCCAGCTAGAGAAAGACCAGCATGTCAACAAAGTATAATTATGGATAAAATGCATTCGAAAGCCCGTGGCTGTTTTTACATTCAAGGTTTCAAATGCTGAATCACCCAACCGAATAACAAGGCAAAGAAACATAAGAGGTAAACATTATTAAAACATATGACTTACCATGAACACGTTAAAACTTTTTAAATTAGCAAAATACAGTGAGACCAGTCATAAAGAGAAACATTGATGTGTATTTCAATGAGATTCAAAGCATAATAAATCAAGGACATTAACAAAACACGTTTCATAGATTGAGATGCGTCATCTCAATCTATGAAACATCATAAGATGTTCTGGTGGGTCAATAATCATAAATAAAAACATTAGGAACATTTTTGAAGGGCCTTGAAGGAAAGGTAGTTCTTGTAGTTGAGGTGTTTGTGTTGAATATCACACACTCCTGCTTTTGTCTCTTAGGAGTTTTGTTTTTCATAACATTTGGAGTCCTTGGCATCACCCCGACTGTCTGGCAGCTGCCTGTTCGGGATGCTGCAGCTGAACCTGTGATGGACACCAGGGCTTGATATTTGGTAAGTTCTGTCTGAATATCTACACACTGACAGTGAGTGGTTTCACGCCCCGTGCACAGTGAGCTCTGGCAGCTCAAAAAAAAAAAAAAAGAAAAAAGTGAAAAGTGCAGCGGCAAGCTGCGGTGCCATGTAGGACCGTATGGGAACTTTAGATGGAATGTCGAGCAAAACTGCAAGTGCGAGAAGAAGTGGGTCAAATTATTGTTTCTGGAATTTTAACTCCGGTGTCCAGCGTTACTCAGCAGGTTGAGGCGCAGAAAGTATGTGTAGTGCACATGAGGGGAATAAACAGACACGAGAGACTGCCTGGGAATAGATGCGCAATAAACAGAAATGAATATTCTGAAATACAAACATCTCAGTGACGTGCATTAGGAGGGGTGAGTGGATTACATCTGGCTAATTAAAGTTGATTTGTTCATAATGCTTCTTGCTTACGGCAGATTAAATAGCTGTTTTTAGACAGAAGTCATAGCTTGGTTTTATTTTTGTAAAACAGGCTGCGTTACCCTTCATGTTATAAAGCAATAAACTGTTCCAGTGAAAACCTTTCATATATTCATTAAAAGTATGAGGTTTTATGTTTTTCTTGATTTATTTTTTACCTTTTTTTTTTGCAGAAGATTGAGTGATTGTTCTGAAAATAAATAAAGTTAATTTGAACAACGTACAGGTAAAAATGAACCATATATGGAGACGATTCATATGATTTAATAGATCATGAGATGGAGAGCTCACCGTGTAATGCTTGTTATGTTTTGCTCTTTTGCAATTCATCAATGTTTGGGGATTGCTTTTGTATTTCTGAAAAGATGGAAATTTAATGCAAAATGTTAATTGGAAAAAAAAAAAACTACAGTAAATAAAAACTAAACAAATTGTGCAAATATAAACTTGCATTGGATTTTCTTCTATTAAAAACAATGTCAGAATCCATTTCAACCTCAGGTCTTTTCTGCCCTTTTGATACATTTTCAATATAGTTAAGGTGTTTGGTTTCCAAAAGCCAAATGGTCTTTGTCATTTATTCCTAAATCAGTTTTTATGTTTGCTTGAGGATAATTGCTTCACTGGAACATTTTATTATCTCATAACTAAGTTGGTGGTAGTCTCCATTTTAATAACCACAATGAACCATGGCAACCCCCCCCCCTCAAAAAAAACAGACCATGATTCTGACATTATACCGTTTAATAATACAACACTTTCAGGTCTTACAACTTCACCTTTATGCCTCTGGCCATTGCTTCTAAATAGTGTTTTTTTCCTTCCTGGCAATATGGACTAAAATATGTCCAAGCACAATGAGCCCAAACACACATCAGAGCTGGTTTTGGAATAAATAAATCACTCTAACCTCAATAATTTGAGGTTAAAAGCCAATATGTGGCCTATGATTAAAAGTAAGATCAACAGCAAGAAACCAACTCACTTAATACACGTCCATCGATTCTAACAGGATGAGCAGACTTGCTTTTCCTTGCAGGGCCGCAGGGAGTCATCGATCTACCTTATGAGCCAAATTGTTGTTTATAAAATTAATTGAAGTTGGTTAATGAACCCAAGAAAATGGTTTAAATAAAACAAAAGCACATCATTAATTAGGAGATTCATGCCGATGAGTGTATGTCCTATAATGTACATAATGATGCCGTATACGCAATTTGTTTTTACAGACTAGATTCAGTGTGCTCAGATTTATGACGGCTCGTGTTCCTTCTACGCATTCACGAAAGAAGGAAATGCAAAAAAAAGCTCCGAAGTGGAAGAGATGCAGACTAACGGCAACAGAGCGATCCTTAAATCTTTGGGATTTTGATGTAGTAGCTGCTCATGAAGTCTCATCAACTTGGCAGCAACATGATTTGTGGATGCCGGCTTTCAAGAGATTTGTATCCCACTGAGAGAGATTTCAAATATGTAAAGATTAAAGGATTTTCCTCCAAACAAACAAACGATGTCCAACAATATGGGATGTAAGCATGCTATATATAGGATAAAAGGCAAAACAGTACGACTGTCTTCTCGTCCTGTAATGTATTTTCCAAACTTTATCTTATCAATACTATTGATTGAAAAAATGTGAAAAAAATTAAAATGAGAAAAAAACAAGTCGTCACTTATTCAGCAGACGACACGTCATATTGGATTAAAGAGATAAGATGAAATTGAGCAATATTCTGGGATAACACTTATTTTTTAATAAGAGAATATGGTTTAAATTAGTCGTGTTTTCAAATAAACAAATCAGTAAATAATTACACAGTTATGGAGTAATCAGTCTAATTATTAATATTTTTCTTAAATGCAGGTTATCAAATGCAATCCAGACACTGAAATAGCTCTTAGTTCAGCTTCAAAGCAGACGCAAACGTTAGCATTGTTAACGTTAGCGGATAATTTTGAGCAAATCATGATATTCTCCCAGAATTATAAATCATCTCTTATCTGTCACTTGGTCACCATATTTTACGTCTTACATTCTGCGATACAAAGGTTTTAGAAGAGGAAGTTTCAACGGTGGATTTGCTCCCAGTTATTGCTAGCTAACCTAAATAGTCATTATTGGCTAACTTAGCTAATAACTATGCAATAGTGCGACCTAAAAAACATTTACATTCAAAATATGAATCTCAAACACATATGAGAGAGTGAGTTGAGCTAAATAATAATAATAACTGAGACTAACTTCAAAAGTCTAAGTCTCAGACTTAGACTAAGTCTAAGTAGCAGCTGTCTAAAAAACATTTTTTATTAGCTGCTAGTAGCTAATATATAGCTACTAACAGCTGTCTACTGGCTGCTTGTAGACAGCACTTCGAGAGACAGAGTCACTTGCTACAAAAAGTACTGTACAATTAACCACGACATCAATAGGTTTAGGTTTAAGTTAAGTGTTTTTGCGTTGACGTTATTAACCCTAAGTTACATATTTCCCCTGATTCAATCCATATGCTGTGATGATGAGCTCCCATGTAAAGTTGCTGTGCAACCGACTGTATCTTAGATTGGCTATAAAATGCAAAGAAAAGCCGGCTGCACTAGATAAACTCTATACTGAATGCTACAGCACGGTATAAAATCATAAGTTAAAACTCTGTGCACGAAGGGATAGAGTAAATGATCCTTGCAGTCTCTTCGGAGGGCAGTCAGCTCAGAGCAACAGTAGGCATGCGAGGTACAGAGACTACGTGGATAGGATCTATGTCAGTGTTTCCCAACCCTGGACTTCCGAGACGCACTGTCCTGCATGTTTTGGGTGTGTCCTTGCTTCGGCCCCAGCTGATTTCCATTGACGACATTTAGTGCAGTTACCTGAATCAGGTGTATCAAAGAAGGGAAACATGCAGGGCAGGGTTGGGAAACACTGATCTACGTGGTACTCTGACCAGGTTCTGCACAGTTACCTTTTTGCTGCATCTGATCCACTTTGCTTCCAGTGACTTTGCGTTGCTGAGTGTATACCCCGGGCTCCGGGGGAAATGTGTGAGGAATTGCGATGATCTGTGAACCTCTGAACCTCTGTGGTCTGGACCTTTGTGGTATTATTGGTCAGGGACTGAACAGAAAAATATGATGGCTGCCACTTGTCCTCTTCTGATTCAAAGGGAACACCAGAGCAAAGCTAATTACCCAGCTTGTGTAACAGCATTGAACATAACAACACTCCTCTCTCCCCCTCCCTCTATTCCTCCTCATTGTATGCATAACGAGCACCATCTACAACAGCCTGCATAACTCTGCATATTTTGACATCTTGCTGTTTATGTGTCCCCAAAAACATTTATTTCCATCATTAAGTCTGTTTTTTTTTGATGAATTAAATTCATCCTTTCCTGGCGACAGAAAACAGGCAACTCTTGCTTGTGCACACATTGGGCATAAGCCCAGATGCTGTTTTAAGCATTTTTTTTTTATCCTACTTGTCAAGTCTGAGGGCAGTAAGACGGCCAGCGAACCGCTACTCCACCTTTATCCTCCATTGCTCACATTTATGGCACTACAAACTGCAGAGACGCTCTTCTGCACGCATGCTCTGAATATTATTATTTTTAATGTCGAGGGTAGGAGGGGGTGGGGAGGGGGGTCAAGGTGTTATCTTAAAATTCAAGTGCACATCCGTCTTCAACCTCCCCGAACCCTGTCTCGTGTCTCGGGGTCTACTTTTCTTGTCAAAGCGATCTGAATCTTCGCTGGCAAGTCTTTCCCAGAATACCAAGTGCCGAGATCAGTGACAGAGGGGGGTGTGGAGTGGGAAGCTCGGGGACATTCTTCAGGCTTCAGAAGAAGATATCACCTCCATCTCTGCAGCTGATACTTGTTACCGCAGGCTCTAATCATCCGAAGAAATTAAGCGACACACCTGGGCGATTGCCGCCTCTTACAACAACGTCTACGGAAATCTAAATGGGGGGGGGGGGGGGGGGGGGGGAGAAATTTGGCAAAGTGAGACGCACCTGCAAGCGCGCCAAGTGGCACGCAGCAGACGCCTGGCTCTGGGGGGAGCCGTGCTCGCCGTCTTGGAGCGCTCTGTTATTTTTTTTCACCCCCTGTCAGTCAGATATCGTTTTGTTCGCCGCAGACGCTCTCAGGGTTGGCAAACACATTGAACGCTGAGTCACTCAAACATCCACATCTTGACAGGCAGCTGATTCACTGTCCATTGATTTCCTCGTACGTCATATTCTTTTGCCATCTTTGTTGCGTGCGGGGCGGAAGGGAAGGGCTTTGTTTGAGGCTTTCTGCACGCGTGTCTGTCTTCGAGCACTCTGGTTTGCACATTAAAAACTCGACGCCGTGCCTAATGACTCGTGGAGGTGCAACTTTATCCCATAAGTATCCTCATTAGTTACAAGGCCCCACAACTGAGTTTTAAAAATCCATTTACGTTCATGGCCAAGAATAGCACGGTAAGTGTTTGAGAGCATAAACAAGCCTCTGAAACAAAAAGGAGCGTATGATCCGTGTAGACATCCTCAAACCCTCCAGTTTATTCATCCTGTATCAAATATGGATTAATGTTTGATTTAAACTTGCACTGCATGGCTTGAATACAAAAACAGGCAAGTTTTCCCATCTAAGAAAGCAACAATAGGATTTTTTTTTCTCTACTTGTGGCTCACTTTTCATACATTTCGTTTTATTCGCCTGTGAGAAATCGGTGGGGCGTCTCAAATTGCAGAGCAGGAGAGAGTCTCGTCTCTCAGACCCGGCAAATTAGAGTCAGTGGTAGAAGTTCAGCAGAGTGGACAGACGCATGCTCAAGTGTGTGGGGGTTTTTTTGTGTGTGTGTGTCAAAACTTCTATGAGATTCTGATGTAGGCCAATTTGTTAGCATCTCTCGTGTGCCAAAAGCATCAAAATAAAATCTACTTTTCTCACTTTTAAAATCTTTTTAAATTAAAATCTTCAGTTTGAGCATATTAGTTTTTTGGGAAAAAAAAAATAAAAATCCCTCGCATACCAGGAGGAGGAACTATGGACGTGTTTTCTCTTTCAAAGGCTTTGAGAACCGTATTCAGTCCCTCCAGGACGTTGCGATGTTTCGATCGCAACTATTAATATAGATTCACTCGTTATTCTCATTTTGCTCAAATTTTGCACAGACTTGCAATTTTCACCAATCGTTGCAACTTTTCTGCAAACCTGACCAATCACTTTAGCGTTTCCTGTGTTTCCTTCTTTCTGACCAATCCCCTTAGCTGCATGCTAATTTAACTTTCTGTTTCACCAGGTCTCTTGAACACCAAACCTGCAAGAACGCATGTGTGACGCTAAACAGTAACGCTTGCCTTTTTGTTTGTTTGTTTTTTTTTTGGTTTGAGATGTAATACTACATAAACAGCCCTTGCTGGTTTGAATGATCATATGTGGAATTCTTCTTTAGCCCTTTGAAACTCCTCGGGACATGATTGTAATTCGATTGCTATTTCAGGAAGGTACTTGAAAATGTTATTTGCACATTATTGTCCCCTGATGTAAATTCTATAGAAAACCTGTGAGATACGCTCAAGTAAAGTGAGATTACATAATTAAATTTACACTCCCAGTAATACCTCACACCCCGGTGTACAGCATAAGCACCTCATACGAAGGGATTTTTGGTGCCTTGCAACTGAGAAGTTTAAGTCAAAGAGAAAATAAGTCATACAGGAGCTTTGCAATTGTGGATTTTTTCTTTCAGCATGGAGACAGTTTACACAGACCAATTGATTTGATGGAGGTGTGATAAAGCGGAAACACCTCTAAAAGTTGCACCACTTTAACCTTTGAGGACTTAGATTTTGAGATGGCAACTAGAGAAACGGTCAATTCTCTCTCCGTTTGCTTTCACCAGCAGAAATGCTCTCAAACATTCGGGCCTGCGGATCTGGCAAAAAGGGCTCAAGCAGAGCATTAACAGCATGGCCACCATCTACCGCGCTCTCTGTTACTTTTGTGAAAATCAATCGTATATTAACTTGGGGTTACTCTCCTTACTGCGTGAATAATGTAATTTAAAGCTTGGGTCTTTCAGATAAAATCATAGTGTGGCGAATGCTGCTGCGATAAAAAAAAAGAAAAAGAATATACTGTATGTTAAGCTTTTGACACATTGATTAAAACAAAAAAAATTTAGCAGTAATTCAATTAATTAGTGAAATTAAAATTCTTTAGAACGGCTATGTGAACACAAGTGGGCGCCTTTTTCAAAGTACGATTTTATGAATATGCAGCATGTCACCATAGAGCGAAGCTCTTTCTACCTCCCAGTTCACGGCGGTACAAGTTGAGTGTTCTCACTTTCGTTGCAAATGTGAACATCTGGACGTCCTTCCTCAGGTTTCCACCCTTTGCTCTGCTCTGTAAGTGGCTCATGACGCACTGCTGCTGCTACACGGCGTCCATCTGCGCATTTCTTCCGAGAGACGCCGTGACGGGGGGGGGGACCTCTCCCTTTCACATCATCTACCGGCGTATGCAGCATATGGGCCGCAGGTTAGCAGCAGACGATATATGCTCACGAGCTACGGCTCCTTCCATTGTCTACCGTGCTGCAGAACGAGTGGGACGAACCCCTGAAGAGAGAGAGAGACCTGGCAAAGGCTCCGCTTCCATCTGCCTGCATGCCTCGCAGTGGAGCCCAGCTCGCACCACTTGAGATTATGCTCACGTCCAAGTTGTTACTGTAATTTGCATTGGCTCATAGGCAGGGGAGAGCGAGGAGGTGGGGGAGTTGCACATGAGGCAGGGATCTTATAAGTGGTCCTGGCAGCACAATGAATCTGCATGGGTGTACTATTATGGACAAGTGGCATGGGCAGAGCTATATTAAAGTGCAATAATGGGATTGTGCTGGTTGTCCTGCTGACTAAGATTATGGTTTGTGTTAGTGCATGAAGTAAATTATAGAACTGTGCAATTGGAAACCATCAGTCACATTCAGTGTTGGTATTGCAGGCTTTACAGACGGTCTGTTCAGTTAATCTGTGCTTCCAGCTCCCGGAGAGCCGTGGCCCTCAGACAAGTACAGGTGCATCAGTTCATTGTGATGCACCTGTATTAGCATGAATAGAGATCCAAAATGTCGAAAATATCCAGCTACTAACATAGATAGATAGATAGATAGATAGATAGATAGATAGATAGATAGATAGATAGATAGATAGATAGATAGGATGCTCACAGATTTATTTTGTAGGCGGATTTAAATTTTGTCCAATTTTTGTCGTAGGTTCGACCAAAAAAAAAACAAAAAACCCTTAAGGTCAAACCTTTTGATGATATATCACAAGCTATCGGTATCGATATCGGTATCACCAATACATTGGTATTGGTGATACCGACCCTATATTTACTTGGTATCGGATCGATGCAAAATATATTGATGTCAAAGATGTCACTCTACTAAAACGCCTGTTCACTGTATGCAGTCGATACTTGGTGTAGACTCCTGTTGCACTAAAAAACGGTATCGATGCTAAATGTGCGTTTGGAACTGCGAATTGGTGGATTCGGCTCTAGTGTTAAGAGGTTCGAGTGGTCAGTATGGTTGGCGAGTTCAGTCCATTTCCTACTTTATAATGCCAGAGGATGACACCTAAAAACAAGAACAAACTTAAAGTACTGCCTTGTCTTTTTGTCATTGGAGTTCAAGGCGGAAACATTATCATCAAATCTCATTAGGAAATTCATTAAAATTCGAGGCAGCTTTGTTTGCGCCATCTCCCTAACTGAATCTGTTTTGGCTTTTGAGCGTCATAGCTGCATTTATTTGAGAGGGAGACAGTTTGAAAAAACAACAACAAAAAAACTTCCTGTTGTATAAGTCAGAAGTGAAGTCACATTTCCTCATTAAGAAAAAAAAGGCCCTTCTAGCTCACTTCCACCGAATGTTTTCTAATGTCCTCATTTTTCAGCCTTAATTTGTTTCCAGCTTGATAGCTTTCGGACTGCAATTTGGTTCGTCGGCTAATGTATCAAATTCACTAATTAACTAAAGGCAGAAAATAAAGCGCAACTGCTGATAAAGCAACCTCAATCAAATAGGTTGTGAACTCATTATTTATAGCCAAGCTACAACAGCAGCGACTAGTAATGAACTTCCTGTAGCTGGTGGCAAAGTCACTACATGTGCAGTATTTAACGCCTTTATCCTTAACAATTGTTTCCATCTGTAGCCCCGTTCTCTTTTTTTTTTATTATTACTAGATTACAGTTATTAAGTTAAATTGAATCTACCAGAGTGGTTAAGATTGGGGTTTTAATGCCAGATTAGCTTTTATTAACGTTCAGTTTTTGCTGTAAAATTAGTAAAACACCAGCACTTCTGCAAAGCAGCTAATCTGTTTCGTGTAACTGCGGCCTTTTCATTATTGAAGGAAACGGCCCTATGCAGCAGTCATCTATATTAATTTTTGCACAAAGCCATTTAAAAAGGGATATTGATAAAAGATAATTACGTGACTGATGCGAGCGAGAGAGATAAATACGTCGTTCACTCAAATACTGGGCCTGGCAGGTTCGCGATTAGGGACTCAGCAAGTGTGGCGCAAGCTTATCTTCAGTCACTCTAAACATTTCATTCCCATAATTGCCAGTTATACTGATATGTCATGGATTAAATAAATTGACCCCATTTTCCCTGCGAAATGTAATTGGAGGCAGAAAATGGCATATAAGGATCTACTTGGGCCAGAGGATAATGCGCGTTGCATCTGTTCTAATTACAGCAGTGTTGGATGTTGTTGACTCACCTCTGAAATGTGCGCAAGCTGAGCAAGTAAATATGCAATGAGGGCAACAACTCGGCTTTGTTGTATCCAAAAGTGGTGGATTAGTATTAGAAAAACCGAAGGTTTGGGACAGCAAATCGTGAATCGGCCAATCACACGGCAGCAACAACGTTGCATTTAGGAGTCTAAACGTGGCCAAGACGACACGCTGGGGTTCAAAGCGATCATCAGAATTAGGGAGGAAGTAGATTTAAGGGGTTGTGGTTGTTTGTGTTTGGTTGTCTCAGTCTCGCCCGAGTATTTCAGAAACTGCTGACCTATTGAGGTTTTCACTCATGACTAATTCTCGAACAATCGGCCAATGATCGGAAAATGTCCAGGCAGTGGCAGGTGAATGGAAGAAAATGTCTCGTTGATGTCAGGGATCAGAGGAGTGCAGTCAGACCGAAACAGCTTAGAAATAAAAAATAAATAAGATAGACATACCTTGGTTGTAAAAAGTTACTTTTACAACCAAGGAATACAACCTCTGAATGGGCAAAACAAAATATCTTGGAGCAGATGGGCTATAGCAGCAGAACATCATAACTCCTGTCCTCAGAAAACAGGATCCTGAGGCTTGGAGAGTCAAAGAGTTTAGATGGGACCGAGAAAATCCAACCCGCCCCGCCCTGATCCCATAGGCTTTGTGTCCGAGAGCTATCCAACCCGACTAATTAACTTTATTTATATTCCTGAGCCTGAAGTAAACCTGATATATAACTTTAATTACGCTTTCATTTTTAGACCACCATTTAAGTAAGCAATGTAACGTCTCCTGTTCTCAGCTTTTGTTTAACGTCTTCCAGCTCCATCTTGTCATGCGTTGTAACCACAGGGTGAGTCAAGTGCAAATCCTGTGGGATGTGTGATTGGTTAGATTTTATCTCTGTTTGTTACAGTCTGATTAACTTCTGCAGTGTATTACAGGTTTATTACATGCACCACCGAAGCCCGAGCCCGACCCAAACTGGCCCAAATTTCGACTTGGGCTATAAATCTAAACTCCACTGTCTCACAAAAACCGGTTAATGACAGATTGGAAAAACATTGACTAAATTCAAGCATAAATTGAAGAAAACATTGGTCCATTCTTCTTTAGATCAATGATTTAGGTTTGTAGTTGGTGTGTAATGGTGTCAACCCACAATTTGGGTTATTTAGTACAAGTTGAACATTGTTCAAATGCCTTCACCTACCATCTAATGATGGCTACTTTCACCAACTTCAGCTCAAAGCACCTCAAGTTGGTTTCTTAACCATAATACGTTCATTGTACTCTGGTGGCCTCCAGTCACCAGGTTTCAATCCAAACATGGCATCTGGTGGAATGGAAGATTAGCAACACCAATGTGCAGCTGTTAAATTTGCAGCAAAGGTGTGCTGCTATCGTGTCAATATGGTACGAAATCTTTGAGGAATTTTTCTCAAACTTTGTTGAATCTTTGCCTCAAAGACACAAAGTGGTTCCAAAGACAAAAGTTTGTGTTATCTGGTGCTAGGATGAAAACAGTTTGGGAATCACTCTTTCTGCTCTGTCAGAGCTGCTGGTCCCCCAAACACCAGCGCAGCATTCCCAGGGCTGCCATCTGCTCAAAGACCCCAAGTTTTACAAAATGATGGCAAGTGACACCTGCAGACTCAAAGATGGCAGGTGTCAAAATTGCGTTTTCACTTTTTGTCCCACAGCAGGAAAATGTTATTGTACTTGTCAGATAAACCCATTTGTTAAAGTTAGCGTATTCTCTGCAGTTTTTGCTAAGTCACAAAAAAAAAAGACACACAGAGCACTTTTCCACTGTAAACAATACGTCCCAACTGAAATACAGAACAAAAACATGCTTTAGAAAGAAAAACAACACATCTGTTAATTCTTAATCTGTTCAAAATGTTATTCAACACGCATGGTTAAAAAGATTTTTTTGGTGGTATTTTTGTTACTATCGGACCTCCTGGGAATAAACACAACGTTGCTCCTTGTAGATATTTCTTTTATATATGTGACTCTGCCACCCTAAGGGAATCAGGCCAGTGTGTTTCAACTTCAATGGATGCTTTTAGCTTTTAACTTTAGCTGCTTGTGGAATATTAGTAGAGTAGTAGTATTAGTATAGGCAGGAAAACACATTCGTAAAAAAAAAGGAAAAAAAAGGCAGTCACAGAGAACAATTTTTCCCATTAGCTTTGAAAAACACAGGAATAAGGTAAGAGTGACTTCAGATCTGTGTGTTTCTCCCACAGCTTAGGTGTTCGTTCAACTTAGCATTCCTAGCAGCAGTGAAAACACAGCAGATTTCTGTCCCCATTACATTTGTAGATAAATTTCTTCTCGGAAATTTATCACAATAAATGATACAAACGATACGATAAATGGCCCATTTAAATTTAAAGCTGGTTTAAATGGACTAGGCATGTGACAAAGAAAAATAAAGAATAATTATATTACAAGATATATTGACCTCTTATACCGCAGATAAAATGAAACAATCTACTCTGCAAAAACCCATGGAAGGAACCTCATGAAAAGCTCATCAAAAACACTCATGGGGCCTCTTCAGGAGGTTTTGGGGAAATGCTTAAAATACTTCATATTTTTAAACTGAATCTTGCAAATGATGTTCTGCTCACGTTTTGCATATTTTCAACTTGGTCAGTTTTAAAGTCTGACCAGACTTTACCAGGGGTATGAAGGACATCAAAGGGGATAGAGAGCGTAGTTTTTTGTTTTTTTTTAATACTGCAACCTTCCAACTGTAGACAGTACATTGATTCAGCTCTTATTTCATAGATTACATAAAAAGTAGCAGGGGGGAAAAAAACACACCAACATTTCATCACATCTGTGTGCTGCAGAAAATAAAAGCAAATCAAGGTCGGGACAGCGCCAATGCTCGAGTAAACATTCTCACATGAAGATGCAAATTGAGTATGCGAGTTTGCACGAAAGCAAACAACCAGTTTGAGTCTTTTGGTTTTTTTCCCACCCCCAATGGCTAGATAAGCACAGATACGGTGGCAAGTTGATAATAACTGAAGGCCAGCACTTTGATTCGTTCATTTTCTGAAAGCCAATAGTGCATAGATTAAAACTTGATGAGAATTTGCTTACCCACTGTAACTCTGAACGATGTGACATTGCAATGTGCTTTATTCGACAAAGAAACGGGATTGCTAAAGCCTTCGGCGTATGTTTTGAAAGATATCCTACGTAACGCCGCTTTGCGACAGCTTTTCACCCAAGTGTGTCGAATTAAAGCTGCACTGTCCACATTTATGCAAGTTTTTTTTTCTTTTTTTCTTTCTTTAGCTTGCCAGAAAGGTTACAGCATAAAGACGAGCATCAGAGCCTTTCGAGGTTTCTAAATACCGTCGTCTGCGTCAATTAGAGCCGTACACATTTTCTATTATTGCATCCAGTTAGCACAGAAGATTTATTCATGTGGATCGTGTTAGTAATAAATCTCAATTGTTTTTTTTTTCTTTCTTTTTTTTAAATTAAATGATACTCTGAAGGAGAAAGCCTGCGATATTTGAAAATGATAAATGAGGTCATTTAATCTTGAGGGTCTGGTTGGGAAGAGGGAGGGGGGAAAAAAACGAGCGCTGTGTTGAGTTTAATGCTCAGGTTGGCATCACGATGCGATTAACAGGTTCACCAACTCAAAACTTTAGTTTTAGTGTTTGCTAATAAGCAATAAACAAAAAGATCATTCAAATACTAGGTTTTCGTTGGAAAACCTTGTTTAAACGCGGCTCACAGTGTGCGCCAGGCCGTTTCCTTACGATTTGCTGAATTTTCCTTTCTGAGTTGCACGTTTTCTGCGCCTCCTGTCAGTTTCCAGCCGTGCTGCAGGAAGGTCAATTATCAGTATTTTTTCTTCAACTTATCAGCATCAGAAGATGCAAGTGTATGCGTTTCTTTTTTTTTTTTTTTTGTGGAGAACGCAGAGCCCTGCTGAGTGTTTGTGCAAGAACTTCAACCTTGACCCAGAGTTGCATGAAAACGCATTCATGTGAGTGCAGATGGAGGGAATCATGCAGTCGGAGAGTTCTTTGACTGATCCCTCTGAAGACGCGAAGGCTCCCAGGCCCGAAGGTGTTTCTGATGAAAGGTGTTGTGACTATTGAAAGAATATGTAAGAAATCCTATAAGGAGCTTCGTCAGGGACCAAGCAGCAAGGAACTAGGAGGAAGATATACAAAAATTCAATTTAATTTTTCTAAAAATTCTTAGAACTCCATGGAAATGCAAATATTTTCTAAAAAAAAAAAAAAATCGAGAAAAGGGGTTAAAAGAAAAAAGAAGAATAGCAAAAGGATTATAAACACAAAAACGAACCTACAAGGCAGAAGGGGTGTTAGACAACCAACACTGGAAAACCCAACAAACAAATTCAAAACAATACTATAACTACAGCACAAAAACAAACTAATGTGAACACATAAAAGTTTCCCCCCCCATTAGAATTTCAAGATCTTCTCCAGAGTCGAATCCTCTGCTTCCACGATACTAATGAGTTCTTCCACTTCCTGGTGTTACGTCATAAAAAGTCCTCTCCCCTTAATTAAATATCGACAATTAGGGAATTCAATTCAGGGCTTTTTTTTCTTTAGTAGTAGTAACTATAATCAGTAATTTTAACATTGCCCTGTTTTTCACCTCTATCATATTAACAAACACTACAAATATCCAAAGTACTACACTGGACTCTTTTCCTGTTTTGCTTATTTTTATTTATTTTATTATTTTGTCTTTGTTGTATACCTAATTCTAACACTTGTATTTTTGATCTATCATATCACAAATAAAAAAAAAGGACCCCAGAAAACATCTCCCAAGACTCTGCAGAGACCATCTAGTTACTAGCTAATTTGTATTCATCGTGTGCTTACTTAATCTGTTTCGATGGGGGACAGGATAATGTGATGTTTCTGTTCAAATGTATAGTCCTCCATTCAGTTCAAATTTAGTTTTTTTTACGTAAATACAAATGTCAGCACACGGTCGGCCAGCAACTGCAATTACCATGCAGAAACCCCGGCTGCTGGTGCAAAATTCAGCAGCTCTGGAAGATGTAAAAATCACCGAACTGCATTATTCATTAAACGAATAGTCGCTGAATAATAAACCAGTCAGAAGGAAAACCAGCTTCGCTACAGAAAACATTTTATATTAATGATAGATCTGTGCTGGGGAGCCTTGTTGTACAATTAATTCCGTTCATTTTTCAGCAGGAAAAGTTTCTTAGTTTATCCACTTAATAAACGCTCCCTATAGGGCGTAAATCAGCCACTTGCTTGAATTAGATGTGGCACCGAGGCACATAAAAGGCATCCAGAGCAGGGCACCCATGCGCCATAGGAGCCTCAGAAAGAAGATTTGAAACTAAGTTTGAATTCCTCTCCTGTGACAGAACAAAGAGGCATCGACAAAGAAAATCCATCTGATTTGTTTCTTTTTCTCTTTCAGTCTGTCTATAAAGTCTGTGAAGGACTCTCTGCTAATGAACCAAAGAACAAGAGCAACAAAGTAGCAAGTCAATAAATGTAATGATGAGGACAGAGGAGAAGAAAATATACAAGCAAATGATCACATTATGCAGAAGCTGCAAACAGACGAGGCTGAAATAATGAAGTTTTGTGAATTACTGATTTTCGTTGCCAACAGTTCCTGGTTTCCAAGGCTTACGGAGTCTAAAATTAGCAAGTTGCTCAGATTTATTGCCTCTACGCAAATTGTTTGCTTGCAGCGTCCGACTTTATTAAAGTGTTTACAGCGGATTCTTGTTTTTTTTTTCCCAGTGTGGGAATTTCTTTGCAAAAATATGGCAGCTACAGTTGACCTTGTAAGTCGTTACTCTACTAAGCTAAAAATCTGGCCAGCGTATCCAATCATTCCGGTTCTGTTGGTGTCTTGATGTTAAATAGTCTGGAATGTATTCAGATGTGCTTTTGCAGATTTGCTGTGAGCAGTGACCACTTCACAAAGAGTTAGCATAACTTGAATCAGACTAGAGCCACTTTGGGTTTCTCGTATTTTTTTAAAAAAGATTTAAAAATAGTGCATTAACCAATGTTTTCAATCGGCTATGAATTATTTCTGTGTTTAAGTGTCTATAAAGTGTTATTTTTCATAGATTTACACAGTTATTTACAATTTGGAACCAGCTTTTCTCCAGGTTTTTAACGACATTGTTACACGTCAAACACATGCTCCGAAACGGAACGTGTTGACCGTCATTTCCATTACAAATATGCGCAACACTTTGTTGATATTCGGCTAATGTTGAAAAAACAAAATTTCATAATTGCGGTGTTTCCATTATATAAGAAATAAGTTTGAATAAGTTTGTTCACGCGATGAGTCATTAAAAAAAACGTGCCACACCATCATCCTCCTGCCATTTCCTGCCGTCCTTTTCGTCGTTTCCGCCAGTGGTAACATCTGGTTGTCGATCACATGACTCGCGAGATGCGGAAAAAGTGTTTCCATTGCATTTTTGTAAAATACACTAATTCCGTTACAGCCAAAAAACATTGTCATCCCAGTGCAAAAACCTTTTTTTTTAAAATGCTTTTTCAAAATTTGCTAATTTATTTTTGTAATTCCAATTTCTGCAATTATATAGTAGAAGCAAACCCACCCAGAGTGATTTTTTTTCTTTGTAATTGGTTTTCTTCTATATTTATTTTTTTTTATTCTTTACAAATTAAGGTGTAATAATTTTGTTTTTATATCAAAAATATTAGCAAAACTATGCTTTACAGCCACTTGTCTATCTCACATGTTACCCCCGTTCCAGACATTAATAATAATAATAATAATAATAACAATAATAAGCGACTGCTCATGGCAAGACAGCTAATCATTTATATGAGTGCTGTTAATTGTAACTAAAATAATTTAGAATCAGCGAACACATGTATCTTGAAGTCAAAGCTTAGCAGAACCACTGATGGGACATTGATGAAGGAACTCTTGGTTGTGCATTTACGCCTCTTGTCCTTTCAGCAGTATGGCTTAAGCCGGTATGGTTTGGTACGCCATTTTGTCTGTTTCCGTTGTAAAAGCGACCCAAACCAAACCATAACGCAACATTCCTGGGCCCCCTTGTAGGTCCACAAGACCAAAGGGTGCGGTTATGGTTAATGTGAAGCTTATGGTGTCACAATGCACAGTCCACTGACTGGGGGACAGAAAAACAGCAATTTGCAACAAATCGTAAAAGTTTGTGGTTACACTTGTTAGGCAGAACTAGGTTTAACAGCCAGTTGTCTGTCTCATTCGGACACTCTCATCAACATCCCAATGAAAGTCCACCTGCCAATGGAAACAATCTCCTGATTACATAGAGCACCAAACCTCACTGACCCGTGTCGTAGCTCTCGGTGGAAGCGAGGCATCGGTGTCCTTACAGCTGGAATAAGGATTTATGGCTCCCACTTTGAAATGCATTATGTACATTTTAGAGCACGACTCTCGTTTTGTTTTTGTTAGTTTTTTTTCCTTTTTGTTTGAAGTAAACAAATAAATTAGAAGCTATCTTAACACAGCTTCCTGCTTTTAATTAAAAGCGTTAGGATTTGAGGAGGGCTGTTAAAGTTAAAGCTGGAATGCATTAGTGCAATCTCACCGTACCATTAAACACTTGTGCCAATAAATCCAATAAAAGTGCAATTACTTTCACAAAACCCTAGATCTTTTAAGCTTGGAGTGGTGATGCACTTCTGTATTGTTGACAGCTCAAATGTTTGGTAGTCACTAAATTTAGTTAACATCAAACTCCAAGCACCTAGTTAATAAATAACGCTTTCACAAAGTTTTTGCTCCATCACAGATTTCTTTTGGGTTTGCTTTTTCGTCATACTTAACTATGTCAGATGGTATCCATTTGGAATCGATGGTCTTACCAGACCCGTATCAATTTGATACGGGTCTGGTAAGATCGATACATTAGTTACAGAATCTCTCTTGAAATTTTATTTTGCTTTTGCATTCTGGCTTCTCAAATATATATATTTTTTACTGTAGATAAAAAATGCACACAAATTTGTGTTGTTCTTCTATCGTTTCTGTGTGTCATGCTAACATGTAACTAAAATATTCTGTAGACATCTATAAACTGTATCTGAGTTTTGTCCCAGATTAAAGAAATTATAGAAGTAGAAAGGAAGAACCACAAAAGCTCCTAAGGGCTACAAGTTTGATGATTCATCATAAATAAGTATTGGTATCGGTATTGGCGATACTGTCTTCTTATTTGCTTTGGTATAAGGCAGATACCAAAATATGCAGTTTCACACACCTCTATTTGGAGTAGCCTAGACCAAGTCCAGATTTAAATGGATGGAGATGGTGTAACATGGCCTAAAACAAGCTGCGGTAAGCCCGTCAACAGCTGCCTTTCCATTACACATGCGCGCAAAACTTTGGTAATATTACGCTGTTATCAAAAACAACCACAATTTTGCAATTGCGGTGTTTCCAGTAAAGAAGAAATAAAATTTAAATCACACGTGAATAGGTTTGTTCTCGCAATGAGTCATTAGAAAATCATGCCGACGTCATCCTCCAGCTGCTTCCTGTCGTCTTTTTCTTCGTGTTTTCTGCCAGTGGCAACGTCCGGTTGTTGGTCATGTGATTCACATGATGCGAAAAAGTGTTGCATAATATTCCTCCACAGCGACGTTCTTTCCACCAAGAATTTCAAGACGGTTACAAGCGCTTACCAAGTGTAGGGAGCAATCATTTTCCCACATAGGCTCAGCTGGGATTGCCTTTTCCTTTAACAAATACATTAATCAAGAGGATAAGTGTTTATTATAGCAGGATGTTTCTACTGTAGCTTGTTTGCCTTCAACAAACCCTCTCCATAGCAACGTTCAAGTGTATATAAAGAACATAAAGCAAAACTGTGTTGATTGCAGCCTCCAAATCCTGGTAAATCCTCCCTCCTCTGAGCGATTTCCAACCAGAAGCTCTGAATGAAAGCTCCAATGATGCTGTTCCCATTTTAGACGCGACTTATGAATACATCTGCGTTTGGCTGCAGGCATTCATAACAGACCTGAAACCACAATAGATGAACCATGTCACGGAGCATAAAATGGTAATAATGCAATGACGCCGTTAACGTTGCGATACCACGAAAACAATGACGTTATTTTCCGCTATGATTATTGTTTTTCTGAAAATACAGGAGGAAAAAAAAAAAAAAAAACCCGCCAGGCACTTCTGCAATAACACAGGAAAATATTATGTGACACCACAAGCAGCCATTACTTTTACTTTACGGCACTTCTACCCGTATTATTTTATTGCTTTTATTTAAGTATGATTTTGATGTTCGTCGTCAGGTTTTTTGTTGTTGTTTTTTTTATGGAAGGCAAACAGTTAAATCTTTCCACCCCCGCGGATATCAGTCAACATAAACCTGTTTGTCACTGGCATTAGCGCTACAGTGGTTTTTAATTCGACACGTGGATCTCAGAAAAGGCCAGGCTCCTCTTCGTGCGTGAAGCGCCCTGGAAACCTCTCACACAGCACAAGCAGATCTGAAGTCGGCAAGCGGCCATTGGGAATCCGGGGGCATCGCATTGTCTTGTTGATTCCACAAATCACGACAGCGAGCAGATGGAGAGTAAAAGGCTGCTTTTATTTATAACCTCCTTGTTTATGGAGGCAACTTGTGCATAAACCGTACCTGATTGGAACAAGCCGCATTTGATAATTTCATTACAAGTCCCTCTGATTAGCGCAGTTATTTCAATGAAAGGTACAAGTGATATACAGTAATGTAATCAGCATTCAGCTGTTGGAAGCAAAAGAAGAAGAAAAAACTGAACAAAACACCAAAAACAAGAAACAATCACTTCACATAAAGTGAAATTATTTGCATATCTTTTTTCTTTTCTTTTTTTTTTTTTATCAAGAATGATTTACCTTTGATTATTCGAGTGGCTTGACATTTGTAGGTAGCGTTACGCGGAACGACGTCTTTTGTGAAGAGAAAGCTTCAACAATGCTTTTTTTTTTGTTGAAAAACAATCAAGGATATTAAGTGGCATTACAAGCTCGTTTCAGTTCAGTTTCTGTTTAAACAATATAACGTGGTTTGTGTGCTTTTATTTGATGAGAGAGAGAAAAATTATCCATGTTGAGAAAGAAATTTTTGTCAAATTTAAAGCCTCGGTACTTCACTTTTAAATTTCGCTCAGTTTCTCCATGATTCTAATTAGCAATTCCTGCTTTTCTGTTTCTCTGGCGTATAAATATGATGTGACTCAGAGGCTTTTTCTTTTAGCCTCTGCCCACTAGGCTGAATGAGGACACGTATTATCTTGCCACCAGGCACAATAATCAAATTGCTAAGGAAGGTGAAAAAAACAGTGATAGGGCGCAATTAAAACGGTATCTAATTAACTAGAGGCTTCATAATTAACTTGCACCAAATAATCGCATGTTTATCAAACTATAATACTTATATACAGTAACCAGTTTCTTTCCTCGTATTTTGATTGACAAGTGAATCGACAAAGAGACATTTACAGCAAAAATAAACTTCTTTTTTTTTCAGCCCTTAAGTTGCAGCATGTAACTTTTACAAATATGCTTTTTTACATACTTGTTAAAACTGTCACTGCGTCATGACAGCATGGTATGAGGCAGTCTGTAAAAAGTTTGCTGTCAATCATTGTGGGGTATGTGCTGCTCAGTGTGCTTATGGCAGAGTAACAACTTGCCATTAGAGGAAAATGGTTTGTCTGCCGTTATCGTTGGTCATGCTAGCTAGCAAGCTAGCATGACGCTAAGACCCTCTTCCTGGCTCTCACTGGTCGTTTCTGACAGAGTTGTGTTTTTATGCAGATAGCAGTAGGAGGCAGAAAAGCTTCATTTTTCATATTTATCTGTCTCGTGTTATACTGTCAAAGCATCGACAGTTTTAACAAATATGTAAAGAAATTTTTTTTTTAAATAAAAGTTACATTTTGCTGCTTTACCTGGTTCCAGGACTATGGTAGCTAACAATAGCTACAACATATTTGCATTTAATTGATGAACTTTAGCTGCTTCTGTAATCGATGCATCACCTGCTTCTACTTGTACGGTCTGGTCAACAACCCTTAGAGGCATTACGACCCCCTACCAGACTGGAGTATTTCTGGTCCGCTGGAAGTGAGGAAGCAGGAAAAGTTATAAAGAAATTGGTCTTTTTTTTCTGTGATTGATTAATCAAAATGAATACATGAAAGGCACGCCTTCATAAAAACTCTTTAAATCTCAGTGTGAGAGAACTAGCATCGGACGCTTCGGACATGCCGACCCGTTGCTTAGAAGTAGTGCCAGGAAAAGGAAAAAAAAAAGTATTTTCACAACAAATGTAGCAATGTTGAATTTATTCATTTTACTTGGGCTTTAACTGGGACAATATGCTTTGGTCAGATTAGACTAAGATTGAGCTTCTCAGTAGCAAACACTCCAGGTGAGTTTGATGTGAAGGAAAGAAGATATACGTGAAAAAGCATTTCCAATGAGTTTACTGTTGCCGTGGGTGTGTTTGAACGCGCGGCGTCATAAAAATCAAAATATAGAATTTTGATCGTAATTCTCAATCTTCGTGTTGATGTATGAAAGTGTTTTATTACTTTGGCCGGGTAAATGTGACTCTAGTGCAAAAGCGCGTTGAACGGGTTAATAGAAAAGTGACTAGAAAAGCTACAGTACATTCAGTCCATTTAACATATGGCCATATTATTAAAGAAATTCTTCACCAGAACCAAAATCAACCTTCTATATGGCAGTCTCCGTCCTGTTGACATAAATCCTCCACAACACCTGTGGAGTGAGCCGATGAGGAGGAGCGATGGTGAAATATTCCTTTCTGTGTCCTCCAACCTTTTGAGAGATTATTAGCGAAGACTTGGTGCCGTTATATTGGAAAAATGGTTCTGGTGAGGTATTAACAGCAGAGATACCAATAATTCAGAAAGAAGCTGTTTCATTAAACACATTTCCTTTCCCGACTGAATAAACGTAATGAAATGAAATTATTTCTTTCAATTTTTTAGTGTGAGATTATGCAACTGTCTCTTTTTTTCATACGCATGGATATTTCAACAACTTTGTGTATAACTCCATCCATCCATTTTCTGTTCACCCTCGTCCCTAATGGGGTCGGGAGGGTTGCCGGTGCCCATCTCCAGCTACGTTCCGGGCGAGAGGCGGGGTACACCCTGGACAGGTCGCCAGTCTGTCGCAGGGCATTGTGTATAACTCGATGGAGGGAAATGTGTTGGAGAAGCTAGTGGCTGCTGGCTGTGGTTGACGATCCAGAAGGTTGAGGAGCGAGAGTTTGATTGCGGAGGAATCCAGGAAGTGACGTGCTGGTGAAACAGAGAGAGGCGCATTCAAGAATGGAGCGCAGGAGAATGTTAGCATAACGCTACAAGGAAAAACACAGAGGTACCGATAAAACTGAGGGGTTGAAGAACGGGCAGCCAGTTCCTTTTATTCAGACGTTGATGAGGCTTTATGCAGAGCAGGAAATAATATGGTTTTATTTTAATGTAGTGTTATTTTCTCGCAGACCTTTGCTGTCAAGCAAAAGTTTGAGTCGCACCCAAACATCTTCAGTGCGTTCTGGGACTCGAGGCGGTTGAAGCTACTGCTAACTAGCTACTGTTAGACCTTTGCTAGCTAGCTTGCCTGCTAGTCTTTTTGTCTCTGTAATGGGAAGGTGCAAATTTATCAGCAGTTGGCTGAAATACGTTTGTTTTTGCCACTGGCTGACTTCTACTGCCAACCCGTTGAAGGTTAGGTGCTAAAAAAACGTTTTAAATTTAGCGCTATGGGGGTTAAAGCTGTAGAGAGCCATATGTAGTCTGAGAAACACAAACCTGGGTCCAGAGTTTGAGCTATGTTTGATTGTAATGCATCGAGTTCCTCGCACCATCCCCTATATTTATAGTTGTTGTTTTTTTTAAGGTCTTAAAAAGTCTTAAATCTGAATTTATACATGTACAAAATTTGTACGTTTTCACCTCGTTTAGTCATGGCGTTCTCTGTTCAGGTAAACATTTAATGAAAGTGTAATAGGTGAAACTGGCACTAATTACAGCTATGTAATCCAATTTTACTTATCATTTAACAACTAACATGCAGTTCCTCTCTTAAATATCAGTCTATCAGACCTCCCAGTTTATTTTCAGAGATTTGATGTTGCTGCTTCTTTTTTAATTCTTTTTTTTTTTCTTTTAAAAAATTTGCTTTAAGCTTATTTGTTTCCATGGCAGTTGAAAAAAAAATACCCTTCCCAATTTGACCTGTAGATAAATTTACATCCTAGTCTGTTACATTTGCAGTTGGTTTGAACTGCAATGTAAGTCAGGGCGAATAGTTCATTTCTTGTAGCAGTTGCTCCTGAAACATATTTGCCTTACTGAAATGGCCTGTTCTTTTGGTTTCCTCTCGTTTTGGAGAGGATCGACATCAATTAGTGTCACATTTAAATCTCACAGAAACAAAATCATGGTTGACTAGTTAGAGTCTTCTAGAAACTTAAAACTTAGACAAAAAGCTTTTTTAGCATTTAGCGGACAGGAATTATGTGTTGGAATGATTGTGCCACTGGTAATTGTTTTTATTTTTTTTGATGGATGAGTAAAGGTATTTATTCAAAGGTTGGATGTTTAAAAAAATGTTTTGATTATATTTCCAGTTTATTTTCAGAGATTTTATAAATGCACAATGAATTTTTTTCCCATATGGGATGTTGCACTGTGTACCATTTGAAAGATGAATATGTAAACACTAGATTAAAAATGTATATATATATATATAAATATATATATATATATATATATATATATATATATATATATATATATATATATATATATATACTCTATATAACTAATCTATTAGATTTGCACTGAACAATTTTCCTGCTGCATTTATACATTTTGTCATTGAAGAGTTGTCATCCGCATATGTTCAGTAGGCGTACCCTACTTGCTGCTGAGAATAGGGAAGCCAGTTTGCATGCTTGGTGCAGGACTGCTCTGCATTTTATCCCACACAAAAATCTCTTTTTGTTTTCTTTCTAATTGGTTGGAGGCCGACAGAAAGGAACAGAACCGTTCACAAGAGAACCGCCTTTGCATCCTCAGCTAAGGCACCACTAAGTGCGGAGGCCTCTGTAGGTGACACATAAACGTATAAAAATGATACTGCAGTATTTTATACGTATATAATACAAAACTATAACCTGGAGGCTCTATCAACAGGCAGCGTGTGGAAGTACGGGGCACAATGCCATCGAGACCCTTTTTTTTTTCCCCTTCCCTCATTCAAGGAGACTTTTACAATTAAAGTTTATGCAGCCGCAGTGCTTTGTGGGATCTAATTGAGAAGACTGTTGGCATGCAGAAGTAATTATAACATGCAAATCCTCCTCCTGTTTGCTGAAACACCCCCTACCCCACCTTGATGAGATGTGACCAGAAATTCCCGGGGCCCGCAGCCTGGGTTCAGGCGTCCGCTGGTGGGAGAGCGAACTGACACCGATGAACTCTACCTGTCAATAATTATGCCTGCTCTCTGACAGGAGTCACACAAGGGCACCTAGCTGTGCTCTGCCAGCCCGCTCTAATTGGCATTTACAGCTTCCTGAGTGGCAAAGTTGTCAAGAAAACGCTCTTGCAGCCGAACGGCTATAGGCAGATGAGTTTTTCATTAGTTATAGATGACGGACAACACTGTTTGTCAGAGAGTCACTTCAGATTTACGTTTCTACATACACTCCTAAAATAATGGCCAATGTCGTTTTTTGCCAAAAGTGATTTCATATTTGAATGAAATTACTTTTTTGGCGACACAGAGGTGGCGATTTATTGGCAAAAATAACGTCTGGCAGAAAGTGATTTGGGGGATTGTTTTAGGAAGGCGAGAATATGCAACACTGTCATTTTAGCTTTATAGTGAAGCAGCTGCTAACATGTAAAATATTTTCTGAAAGTACGTGTGAACAC
Organism: Xiphophorus couchianus; assembly: GCF_001444195.1. NCBI lineage: Eukaryota > Metazoa > Chordata > Actinopteri > Cyprinodontiformes > Poeciliidae > Xiphophorus > Xiphophorus couchianus. The sequence continues at coordinate 26,209,558 of NC_040245.1, read as the reverse complement.
TTGTTAAAGTCTCAATTTTCTGTGTGATGTGAAAAAAATTAGGTCGTGATTAATAATTTCAACACTTGTTCCACGTTTGACGTTACATTCGCCTGGTTTGGGGTGAGAAGATGTGAGAGCGAAACAAAAACTCAAAACTCTTGAACACATTTTGAAGCACAGATTTTCTCTGGTACACATATTTACTAAATATAAAGTTCAGCCTTTCGTGTATGATTTCCTTGAGATTTGCGTACTTTGTTTGCAGAACTTTGCAAAGAATTTGAAGGATTTCATTCTACAAAGGTATCAGTCTGGACAAGGGGACAAAAAAAATACCTAAACCACTGCATAAAAAGCATGGTACACTGAAGAGAGAGCATGTTCATAATTTAAGAAAATGTGGGTCAGGGTGGACAATACCAATCGGTTTACTGAAGCTAATAAAAAGTCAAGACAGAAACATGGATGATGTTACAAACTCCTCTAAATTTTGCACAATTTTAAGCAAAAACAATGAAGTAATTTTTAGAAGTCTATTTATCTACGCATTTATCTAAGTCCTTCTGATTGAGGGAGAGTGAAGTAGTGATAAATCACTACTTCACTCTCCCTCAATCAGAAGGAGAAAACTGTCTCTATATTTGTATTTTTTTTTGTGCCTGCAGAGCAAAGCATTTATTCACTAGTGATCTATTCAAAGTCAAAGCATTCTAGAGAAACACCTTCATTACCTTTTTAGGGTCGATTAAATCCAAGATAATTAGTGGTGTCGGAAAAAGACAAATTTAATTCAGGAGAATGAAAACGTAGTTGGTTGAAATGTTTCTGCCTTTTAACTCTTCTGCTACATTAGAATTTGTAGGTCCAAAAACTTAAACGCCTAAAAAAAAAAACCTCAGCAGGGCTGATAAAGAAACCCTCAAAATGATCATGTTATCACAATAAGATCCACTAAGACATATTATGTTTTAACTTGCGATGGCGCACTTTTTAAAATCTTTGTGCCACTTGAATTCATGGGTTGGTAAATGCCTGTTTGGCGTGGCGTTTATTCTGTCTTTTTAGTTTGCGTGCCCTAATTAAATTTTCAAAACGTCTTAACATGAACTCGCACCACAAGCTTGCAGCCGAAGGGGTGAAGAAGCATGCTCTCCTTCTCCCAGTGAACGCTATGATAAAGATTGACACCTGAACTCCTGGTTTTTGTTTTTTTTAATTATTATTCTTCAAGAGTTTCAAAGACGAGCAGCGATGCCTCCAGGTGCACGTCTTCCCGGATCTGTAACTCTGGATGCTACCCATTTGGAAGGCTGCGGCGGCAGAAAGCAGCTACAAAGTGATAAATAGAGACAGCAACTTTCACTTCCTGTTTGATTCCTGCTGGGTTCCTCTTATTTTTAGGCGTTTTTACTCCAGCAGCTTAATGTTTCCAGATTATTCCTGCTTTTATAATCTAACGAATCCCCGTTGTGATGATACGTGAACCAGTAGGAACAGGTTTTTTGTTTCTTTTTAAAGATACAGCAGCTATCCTCCAGCACCAGTTTGAAAGCACAGCTAAAAGAGGCATATGTAGCATTAATTTATTCCCCCATCTCTGTTCTGTCCTCTTGACAACTCACTTTGTTGTTGTGTGCGCGTGTGGGGGTGGGGGGGTGTGCGTGTGCATGCATGCGCTGTTTTCTAGGGTGTATATGCGTGGGTAGTGTGTCTTTTAACGTACCGGCGTATGTGTGCTTTGTGTAAAAACATGCTGCGTTGGTGAAAATTAGCATTTTCGTAGCTAAAAATGCCTTTTCTAGTTGTTGTTTTTTCTTAAATTGATACAAATGTGGTAGATGTGTTCAGAGGTAGAGATCAAGAGAGTAATTAAGACACTTATGGGTCTATTAGAATTCATTACCTAATGCTAAGTTCTTGATTTACTGGTGAAGTTGGATTTTTACTTTTAAGAAAATAATAGAATATCATATTCGCTCAAGGTATTGTGAAGTATATTGATTCATTGCAAAGTAAAAAAAACATTTTTCTTCATTATTATTATTTCTCTACATAAACATTGCCTGTTTTGTGTTTAAAGATGCGTCTATATGACTTTTGAGAGAACCGGTAAACCATACAAGACTTTTTTTCTACAGACTACTCCTTTTTGGTCAAAGCATTTGTTTTTGTTAGCATGGCACATGTTCATTTTAAACGAAATGAATTAAATAAACAAATAAAATTAAAAAAAATTAAAAAGAGGCACATTACTGGGTGCAGCTGATTGCCTTAAAAAACAGACATTTAGTTCAGATTCTGCTTCTGATATTTTGATTTATCACAACATATTTATACATTAGAGTTACTTTTTTGGTCAATTTAGTGTGACTTTTTTTTTATAAAAGAAAAGGAGACTAGTTTGGCACACAAGTTTTAATTTACAATGGATTTTGACACTGATATTGGGTCAAACATCTCTTTGTGATTTTGCCCCACGGATGATAGAAATCGGCAACAGCTGAGACATGAGTGCTGCCGTCCACAGCGAGGTCAGTTTCACATTAAAATGGGAAGAGAGGCTGCCTATCAAGAGAGAAGCGCTGCTGAAGTTTTGACGAGCCGACTGTCTTCTGCGGAAAACCTTTACGGTCAGGCGGAAAAAGAAAGATTGAGCTGTTTGACCACAATAACAAGAAGAATGGAAGGGTCCAGGTGAGGCTTTCGAACCTAAAAACACCGGCCCCGCTGTCAATAAAGGTGATGGCAACATGCTAAAAATTCTGCATAGAAAAGTGGTCAGACATCCAGTTGAGTGAAAAAAGCATTTGGTTTGTCTGTGTCTTGCTCAGTGGTGCTTTTCTGCAAATTATAAGAGATGTACGAATGTGTTTGAGGGCGTATTTACAGAATAGATTGCCTGCTTTGAGATTAGCGTGTCATCCATGGAAGATGAGTAGTGTATGTGAACTTCTTATATACTGCACTTTTATTCTAAACGTGCAGAAAAAGCCCAGTTTGGACTTTTTCTGCTCTCCTTTCCTACTATGAATTAAGATATGTTGGGAGTTAGCTGTGCCGCTAACATAATCTTTTTGCTTTCCAAAAACATTGACCCAGACAGAACCTCTTTTTTTTCTTTCTTCTGCAGACAGAATCTTTAACACCAACTTTAGTTTCTATTCCACAAAATTTGGACGGCTGCCTTAATCGACTGTACCTTTAAACTTTTATAACCGCCCTCTGCATGCCTTATGTGAACACTTTTCTCCAAGACTTTTGGGGCTCAGAAGAGAGTTTCCTTTATAATACATATTCAGTATGGCTCGGAGCAAAGATTACTGCATTCCCAGTTAATAAAGATGTGTCCACGGTAAGGCCTGGACAGAATGAAACGCACGCCAAAGCTTGGTCTGTGACTCACATGAAGCTTTGTGAGACCGGGGACTTTGTGAGATGTGGGTTTGCACTAATCTCAGTGATAGTAATTTCAGGATTGGAATAAGCTATTACTGACATAATTCGATTAAATTTTAATTTATTACATGACTCAGGGCTTGACTCGGGCCTGGTACAGTAAGTCATTATTTCCAGATTGGGTTCTGGTTCTGTATTTTTTCTCTCTTTGTTTTTTGGGTTAATTCAGGCTGTGAGAGATCAAGTGAGTTAAGGAAAGAATCTAAACCAGTTTTTGTCACGTGGGGCAAAATCTTCAAGTCAAAAGGACTCACAAGTCAATATTAATAATTTTTAAAATATGATATTTATAATGATATTTTTTAACCTACATAACAATAAACTAACTCTGCAATACCTTAATTAAGCAAACAAGCAGTCATTTTTTTGCCTTTGTTTCATGCCTTTTGTTTTTTTTAGGAAAGGCATGTGTTGTAAACTATTATGGATCCGAAATGTAATGAAATTTTTGGAGGTTTTTCTTATATAAAGAAAGCTATCCAACTTTTGGGTCTTGATTGAAAAGAAAAGGAAAAAATATGTTGTTTCTCAATGATAACAAAATTTAGGTTCCTTTTTCTTTGCTGTATCTAGCCAATTTTAATAAATTAATTAAAAGTAGCTATGCACCAAAGTCTGTTTTTGAGCAAGAGTCACTGGATAGATGTGGTCCACGCAAGAAAATTGCTAAAAACATGGCTATATAGAGATGAAATACTTTGTATTTTATCTCTAAATGTCACCAACATTTTCTAGTGTACAATGGCTGAAGGGTTGGCTGCACTGGTGGCGCACAATGGCTACTGGAGATAATCACCCCATGACACAACACGTATCAGTAGGTGTGGACAATGGATTCAGAGATGACTAAAACACCTGGGGGCCAAAATTGGATCATTTTTAAATGATACAAATTCTTAAATCTGCATCGTTTCCAACCTCTGGACATTTGTGTCCGGTGGTCAAAAATGTCCAGTGAGCCACATGTGGTACAACCCTGCTCTACATTTTCTGGAGTATACACACAAAGACTGCCGTACTACTAATGCTAGTCATGCTAACCTTGCTAGTCCTGCTAAGGCTAATATACAATATAATATACGAGACTAAAGAATGAGAGGGCTTTCAGATTTCACCTGGAAGCCCTCTAACACACGTGAAGTGATGTTGCCTCTGCTCTTTAAATGATTAATAACTACTCTGGACAGGAAGGAGAAAGGCTAAACCTATTCTCAATGCTGTTCTTTTTCTCTTCTGATATTACAGTTTCTAAAGAGGAACCAGAATCGGCTGAAATCAGTACCAACAGGTCAAAGCTTCACCAAAAACAATCATCTCCAGTCATCAACTGATATTTTTTGTCTCGGGTTCGTGAGGATAGATGCCACATTCTTCAGTCAGTTTTCAATACATTTAATTATCCACATGGTAAAGGGAAAAAAAATGTATCTGGGCCAAACTGTCAAAGTAGTGCATTAGTAATTACTTATCTTTAAAAGGCAGGGTGGAAGGGGCAAAACAAAAGATGTATATGACTTACTGATTCTTAATTAGTTTTCCTGTGGAGCCGTCATCAGAGTGAGCATCATCTTCACAAAGCTCCTAGTTTTCTCATTCTCCCTCCAGTATTTAAATGAAGGTATTTTATATGCGTTTGTTTTTCCACCCACGAAAGCAAACCTATAATACAGAAAGAGTTATGACTCACCACTGTCCATAGGTAGACCTGCTTAGCTCCCATCTGCTCTACACTCAGATTCATTTACTAAACCAGAGGCACATTATAGGCTAAATAAGTATGTGGAGATGTAACTTTTGTAAAACTTGCTTGAAATTTATACAAGCAGATGGTCAATGTATAGGTGTTGTATAGTAGGTTTAAAAAAACAAAACAAATAATCCCATTCACTTCCCACGCTTGTCAACTTTTACAGTAGATGAAATTTGGAAGACTTTTTATCTTGCTCTGGATAGCATCCATTTCTGAAATATTTTGAGAACCGTCAGAGGGTGCGTTCGCACCAGTCCTGTTTACTCTGCTTTAATCAAAATCTGATTCGTTTGTCTAAAAATTCTCTTCGTGGAAGTGTGAAAGCGCAATCGAACTCCGATGCGGACCAAAAAAAAAAATCGAACCGCGATTCGCCTAAAAACCTCGGTCTCGGTTTGGTTGAAGTGAACTCTGCTACAGTTCGAATGCATGTGGGAGCATCAAGCGGACCGGAGACCACTCCAAAAAGCAGGAAGTGAACTGCAGCGCAGGGCATTCTGGGTAAACACGACCAAGACAAATGCTTTAGTCTAGCGCTAGCTAGAAGTCGATTGTGGTCTTTCGCCAGAGACAAAAGAGAAATCGTACAGCCACTAAAATTTGACGCCACTCCATCTACATTTCGTGAAGAATGAAGTTGTCCTCTTAAGCCAGGGGTGTCCAAAGTCGGTCCTGGAGGGCCGCCATCCTGTGTGTTTTAGTTCTCTCCCTGGTTTAACGCACCTGGATCCAATGATGGCTCATTAGAGGCCTTAGGAGAACATTGACAAGCTGAGAAGGTTGTTACTACAACCAGGGAGAGAACAAAAACATGCAGGATGCCGGCCCTTGAGGACCGACTTTGGACACGCCTGTCTTAAGCTGTTTTCATGTTTTTTCTATTAGCGCCATATCTTTGTTTGACACAGTGTAGTGTGAAAGCAAACCACCCTAGCTGAAAATGTAGCAAAGGTAGCAACCGAGTCTACCAGACTATCAGATGGAAAAAGCCTTTAAAATTTGAATAACGTGGTTATTCGTGTTAATCATGGGGCGTTAACTCTAGCAAGATGACTACGGTCAGAGAGATCTTCTTCACCCTTGGAAAACCATATGTTATATTATTATAAAAGAGTTCTGAAGCATGGTTGATCTTTTTTTTCACTTAGAAAGTTGTATAAGGTTTTGATGACCAGAAGGAATGAGATTTTCCTCTGTTCTTATTCTGCCTGACTTGTTTTCCCCTCTTTACTTTACAATATCAGGAGACACATTTTAATAAAGACTTCCTGAGGTTTGCCAACTTAGCCTCTGCAGGCTAATCAGAGCATAATGAGCCCTGCTGGAGAAAGGCCCTGAAGCTATAGCTATTTCAGACTTATCAGCGGTTAATACAGTGCAAAAGAAATATCCCTAATTTCCTTCTGTAGAATTTGTTGTAATATTTTTAAAAGCGGTCTTGGCCGAGAGTTCACCTGGTTTTCTGAAGGTCTTTTCTTTTTTTAGTTTTTACTTTTTATTTTCAATCCGGGCGTATTTAAACATGGAGGAACCCTGAAAACTTACAAAAGAGGAAATATTTGTCCTCTAAACTTCATCTGCTAAAAATTAATTAACTTAATTAACGTGGGTATTGAAAATAAGACAGAAAATGGGTTCCAGCAAAGACCTGCAGCAGGATCTGAACGATGCCTCGTCACCCTGCAGTTCATCTTCCACCCTGTCAATTTTTAGTAAATAGCAAAAAAGAAGTCCAGCAAAAGTATTCACACCTCTGAACCTCTTTTAAAATATTTTTTAATAAGTTTCATCTTAAAACTTCAAGGCATTTCATCGACACTTTATGTAATAGACCAACAGTGGTACATAATTTAGGGGTGGAAAGAAAATACAAATATTTGTTTTGTTTCTTTCATAACCACATTTTACCAAAACTACAGCCACAGGTCATTTGCAAGTAAGCAATTAATTACATGATTAATTAAAATTAGATCAATAATTTCCATTCTGATTTTCAAGATTTTTTTGAAGGGCGATTTGAACCCACAGTGGGCCAAGAGAGGCGGCTTTGTCGTCCATCGCTGTTATTTGCGGATGTTGCTTGTGCGCTCTACAGGACTACCATAACTGCGCGAATACTACTGCTCCGGCCAGAATCCTTGTGTGTTTAACAAAAAATAATTGATGTGTTAAAATCTATGCCATTAATTCATCAAAATTAATGTGTTAAAGTCCAGACACAAATCTTAATACACACCTAATATAACAAAGAAGCGCCATAGCAACACACATAATTCATTTGCCTAACATGGGTTAATATTTCACATAATACCCCTTATATTCTCCATGTTTTCATCAACATAAAACATTTATTTAGAGATACACCAAGAAACATGACAAGACAAGAAAAAGTATAAATGCAACATATAATTCGTTTGGATAAAATTGCTCGTTTACGTTTTCCTGATGACTAGCTAGATTCAGACAAAACAGTAAGTTATTTTTATAGATTTTTTTTTCTTTGCAAGTTTTACACATTAGCTAATTGTACAAGGAGCCTTTTTGTTGTGACACAGTCTGTAGCAGTTTGTTTTACTGCTCTGTATGCTTGTGGGTGTTTGGCATGTGTCACTATATAAATTGTTAAAAATGACTGTACTTCCTCAGGAAACTTAGGGAGGCCGAGCCATGTCGCAATGTGTGTTGTTGTTAATTGCGCAGAGGCGTGACAACAAAAGCATCCGCACTGGAAACAGAACAAACCTGGCTCGGGTTGTGCACGGCCCGAGACAGGAAGCCCCAGCAGCGAGTAATTACGACTGCCCAGAACATTACCGGGAGCCCGTGAAGCAAACATCAATTATATCAGCGAGGTCATGTGTCTTTGCAGAGCCCGAAGGGTGCTGAGAGACAAAAGCCACCCAGCTACGGTCTCTGCACCCAGCTGCTGTTTGATAAATCAGAAGGACTTGACCACTGCCCTAACAGCGGACTGTATTTTCTGAAGCTGTAAAGGCAGTTTCCTTTTAAACTGAGTGTGCTTTTTGTTGTTGTTTTTCATTTACATTTTTAGCATTAATAATTTTCTTGACTTGCAGGGCTTTGCAAAAGTATTGACACCACTTGATTTTTGTTACAAACCCCAACCTCAAAGTGTCATTACAGTTTTATGTGATAAAACCAAAGTCCCCTTGAGTCTAAGTGGCTCCCCAAAAAATGCTTATTTGTATTCGTATTTCAATTTGTAAAGATTTGATATTCTCTCCAAAGTTGGGAATCCACGTTGGTGCATGTGCGGGCAAACAGCCAAACTACTTTCATAAATATTAGATGATTTTCTCTTCATACAAATTAACCAGCATGTGACTATTTCAGACATGTATCACAGACCAGGACTTACTGGGTCATCTTGGAACCCGCAGATAACTGCTTGTAGTTCTAGTTTGATTTGAGTTGGAGAAGAGAAACATCTGAAACTTCCAAGACTGGAAACTGAGGATCGAAGTTGGCCATCCCCGGCGTAGGATTATTTTTCTCTGGCAAACACTTTCTTTGGATGAATGTTTTCCTTCCAATTCCCAATTGTGCGCTGCTCAGTGCAGGTTTAGCACATAAATTCCCAATGAAACAGTAGTCGCAGCATGATAAACTATCAATCCATGTGAATGCACTGCAGCTCCTGAAAACAAACAACGCAGACACAAACTTGAAATTGTGTCTGCATGTAATTTATTCGTAAGATTTTGTCCCCCCCCAGGTGGCTGGCCACAAAGAATTAACCTCAACTCTGGTTCATTTTGCCTGTTTTCCAGTTATTGGATTTAGTGACCGGCACTAATATCAAGCAATAAACGGAACGTGAGGTGGAGCTGCCCTTTTCATCTCACTCATTTGGCCATTCATACATCTATTCACGTCAACTTCAAGCCTGCTTTGAACCCATTAGGGCTGGAGTTTCGCTTTTTGAGCAGCTCGTCCTCATCTTATTGCAATTCAAAGACCTACATTTTGAACGAGAGTTGCTGTGGCAACAAAGTTTCCCCCCCCCTCTCCCAGAGACGTGGAGAGCTCAGTGGAGTATCCTTGATGGTGTGGCAGAAAGTGCTCAGGCACAGATGGTCCTGTGAGAAACCATGAGCCTCATGTCCTAGTTAGCATCGGAATACTAACGCAATCGAGCAAGGTCACTAATGTGTCGAAGTTTAACACAGCTTAACCAGCTCTTATGAAGGGAACCTAACGTACAGAAAGGATGAGGTATACTCCCCCAAGTCTCGCTCACTCTGTCACACTTTGCTGCCAGCGGTAAAAAGCGTTGCAAATAAATTTATTCTAAAGGGGGTGGCTCATAAATCATCCAATTCCAATAGTGTGTTTCACTTGCACGAGGCTTAAGCTCACAATATTTGTAGCTGATTTCAGAAAACGACTGTGTGTGTGCGTGTGTGTATATATATATCCAGTTGCATGTTGGTCTAGTTGAAGAAAGTTACATCTCAATGAGTCAGAGTAAGGTGAGAGAAAAGTGCACACACATAAAACCAAGAAGAGGTCTGCCTCCAGTTCCTCTCTCAACACTAATGGTCAAGAGGAAAGTGGGATGAAGTCGAGCCAGTGCTGCCAGCATTGAGTAAATTTGATCAGCAGTCTTTGATAAAACTCTCCCACCGGCCTGAACCTGCGCTTCAAGCTGTTCCGCCGGCCTTAGATAATGATATCATAGGAGTCCAGATTTTAATGAGAGCTCTGATTGGGTGGCAGTATTTTGTGGCTAACAAGATGCCCTGTTGTCTGTCTGTGAGTGGCCATCCAGTCTGCAGTGTGTTGTAGCATGTGTGCACGTGTGAATGTGTGTGTGTGTGAGTGCAGCAGCGTCTCGTGAATTCAATTTAGGTGAGAGTCAAATGACAGCAAAGCACTTGCAGTCTTATTTGTCTCACTGCATCATCAGATTGTTTTTTTTTTCTTAATAGAGACAACACATGAAAGAGGGAAGGAAAACTGGCCAACGCCAACTTTTTAATGAAATTTGATATGTGACATTTAAAATGCCGCATGAGTCACGCAGCAAGAATTCAAATCATATTCAGAGCTGCTGACAATCTGTGCATTCATTACTATTGCCTTGACTCCTTCAGTATGCTGGACATAATTGATAGCACTTCTGGTAAAGGGATGTAAACGTAATACATTTTGATTTTATGCAGTAGCATACAGTCCGTCCTCACCTACTTATCCTTGCGGGGACGCAGGGGGGCTGATGCCAATCTCCAACAGTCACTGGGTGAAGCTGTGAAAATCTTTGAAAAATCATCCCTTTCATTTGCATACATTTATTCAGGGAGGAAAAACTTTCAATGAATGAAATTACTTTTTTTTTTAAACAAAATCACTAATGGCCACAATCTTTGACAACTTTGCTATCAATACTTTCTACAATTAGCTTTAGCCAAAAGGACAAAATTCAGTTTTCTCTCATGATGCTTTCCCATCTTGGCGCATTCCTCTTAAGGTCAACCTCTGTAGATCAGTGGTTTTCTAACCGTTGGGGTTAATGACCAGAACCAGTGGTCAGGGTCCTTTGGTAGCAATCGTTGGCATAACACTCGTTCTTTCTCACTGATCCACTCCAAACATACCTGTTGAGCAGCAGTATGACCTAATAAAGATGATTCTTGAACACAACACCAAAGTTGACAATACCATGAAGGGACCATAGAAGAGTTGCACAATTTTAGAAAACCATATAATGTGGCGTGAGGTTCTTTGGTAGGTCTTCATGGTTTGTCTCACGTCTAACCAAAACAAAGTGTTGGTCATTAAAGAGCTCCATCCGGTCTGACTACTGTTTGTTTAGCAAATGTAATTTTTCCACGTCTGTGATGAATGAAAGCGCTGTAAAATTACGGCACATAGTGTCACAAATCCCGAAAGAGGCACAGAAAATCCTCCTCGGTCAATTAGAATAATTATACTGAACATGGCTTCGGATTGGAACTCCAGACCTGGAGAAGGAGGGGGGACAAAAAAATCACCTTATGAGATCAGAGGGAGTGGCAGGCTGCAGAAGCCCATGTGTCAGGCTGCAAACCTAGACAGGCAAAGTAAGTTGGCATCTCTCTACCTAATCAGCATTAACGAGCTCTCACATCAGCAATCAAGCTTAAGGCATTTGCAGTTGAGGTCGATGCCAAAGAGGCTAACACGACTGGCAAAATGGCATCTGTTTATGTTCCGCAGGGGGGGTCTGCTACTGCTCCTGCAACCAAGGATCACTCCTTAACCCCGGTCACCAGAGGCGAGTTCTTTCACAGGCTGAGATCGATGAAGGGGGAATCAGAGAATCAGAACATCCCTAAAAACCCGAGAATCATCTAGAAAGTCCTTCAAGAGATGGATTTGAATCAACTCCTGTTCACTTTGTTTTCACCTTTGCTTTTTGTTGTTCTGATTTACATGACAGGTTGCTGTCTAATTTTTCGCAGCACCGGCGGCAGAATGTGAAAAGGTTATAGAAATCCTCCAGCCCTGTCTGACAAGCGCCCTTTTTCCTGCTTTAATTCCTCCACCCCGATGTAAAACGCAGTCTGGGGAAAAACAAATACACTTTGTCAGATGATGGTATGGTTGCCTATTATAGGCGCTGTGATCACTCAAGCTGCTATATTATATGGTGGTGATGCAGCTCCAAAAAAACAAACGAAAAAAAAAAGCAAAAACATTCTGTTATTTCCATTAAAAAGGCTTGCAGAGGCTTCTTACCGTGCAGGCACAGCCTTTCATCATCTCAGGTGCCATTATTTCAGCAAAGCTCTATTTCATTTTGTGATTGATGGTTCCCTGGCAGTCTCAGCAATCTTGGTCAGACTCTGGATGTTTGCAGCAGGCTCTCATAAAAGGCTATGATGCTATTTATTAATTCAAAGATCTCTTCTTTTTTTTAAACTCACCGTCTCTCTTTTTTTCTTCTTCTTCTCCTCTCTCTGCCTCTCACACAGTGCCTGGAAAATAATCACCAATGGACCGGCTGGTTCTGTGCGTGCTGCTGTGTGCAGCTCTGGTGAAAGGCTACAGCTGCCCCGGCCGCTGCATCTGCCAGCATCTCTCGCCCACTCTGACTCTGCTCTGCGCAAAGACTGGCTTGCTGTTCGTGCCCCCCACAATCGACCGCAAGACCGTGGAGCTGCGGCTCACCGACAACTTCATCACCATTATCCGTAAGAAGGACTTCCTCAACATGACCAGCCTGGTCCACCTCACCTTATCCCGCAACACCATCAGCCAGATCGTGCCCCACGCCTTCCTGGGCCTGCGCTCGCTCCGGGCGCTCCACATGGACGGGAATCGGCTCAGCGTCATAAAGAGCGATCACTTCAAAGGCCTCGTCAACTTGCGGCACCTCATCCTTGGGAACAACCAGATCCACCAGGTGGCCTCGACCTCCTTCGACGAGTTTGTCGTCACCATCGAGGACTTGGATCTGTCCAACAACAATCTGCGCAGCCTTCCCTGGGAGGCCATAGCCAGAATGACTAACATCAACACGCTCACCTTGGACCATAACCTTATCGACCACATAGAAGCGGGGACTTTCACTTTGCTCACTAAGCTGGTCCGCCTGGACATGACTTCTAACCGGCTGCAGAAGCTTCCGCCGGACAGCCTGTTCCAGCACTCCCAGGTTCTGTCAGATGCCAAGGGCTTCAGCTCGTCCACACTGGCGGTGAGCTTTGACGGGAATCCCCTCCACTGCAACTGTGAGCTGCTGTGGCTGCGCCGGCTGACACGGGAGGACGACCTGGAGACCTGCGCCTCGCCGGAACACCTCATGGACAAATATTTCTGGTCGATACAGGAGGAGGAGTTCATCTGCGAGCCCCCGCTGATCACCAAGCACTACTCCTCTAAGCCTTATGTGATGGAGGGCCAGGGTGTGACTTTAAAGTGCAAAGCCATGGGGGACCCAGATCCAGACATTCACTGGAGGTCACCGGACGGCAAGCTGGTGCACAACAACTCGCGCACCATCCTGTATGACAACGGCACGCTTGACATTCTCATCACCACGCTGAAGGACAGCGGGTCGTTCAACTGCGTGGCGTCCAATGCTGCCGGCATCGCCACGGCCGCTGTGGAGATCAGCATGATTCCCTTACCCTTGTTCGTGAACAACACCGGCCACATGCGCGAGGACCCCGGCCTCTCCGACATCACCACTTCCTCCAAAGCTGGCAATGACACAAAAGGCTACGACAAGCAGGACAAGAGGGTCCTGGTCACGGAGCTGACCTCGTCCTCCGCCGTGATCCGCTGGCCGTCTGAACGCCACATCCCTGGGATCAGGATATACCAGATTCAGTACAACAGCACTGCAGATGACACTTTGGTGTACAGGTAAGCCAGGATGGAGGCGGGATGAGCAGCGAGAGAAATGTGTGTTCCAGTAGACCAGTGTTTCTCAATTCTGGTCCTCGGGGACTACCGCCCTGCGTATTTTAGATTCCTCTGTTCCAGAACACCTGATTCAAATGATTGGCCTCCTCGGCATGCCATCTAGTGCTGCAGAAACACCTAAAACATGCATGGCAGCGGTCCCTAACGAACTAACTTCCCATTAACGAAGTAAGGAGAGCACAAGTCCAAAACTCTCGGAGAGCAACCACAGTAAAAAGAAAAAAACTCAAGTGGCATCAAATTGATTCAGTGTATTCCCCACATTGGCGCCAAAACTGAGTAAAACGCTTATATTGCATTGCAAGTCCAACTACCCCAAAGAGCAAAATGGTCTTAATCAGCATCATTAGAATGTAATATGACAGCAACAATAGCACAATAAGTATTTCACTCCATGTAACTGTATCATTAGAAAGGATTGGAAATAATTGGCTGCAGCACAGAAATAAATTAGAAAAACTCTGTAAAGCTGAGGTTTGTTGTAGAGGATTCACATCATTTGCTTATTGCAAATTGAAAACAGAACTATCACATTACAGTAACAAGTTAAAACAATGAAAGAACAGACTGGCCTTGAGAGAATTAATAAGCTTTAGGTTGACAAATTGCTTTTTTTTCCCCCCCTTTGGTATTATTCTCTCTCTAATGCCCAAAAGGTTACAAATTAAAGCTTAAACCTTTAATATTTTTGCTTTCTGAGTTGGATATGAAACGCATATAAGCTGCCCAAACACCCAAGATAAAGTGCAATAGTAAATGTTTTTCTTTGTCACGTTCAAGCTTAGACTTTTTTTTTTTTTTTTTTTAACAAATAAAAATATTGCATGCACCAGTATCGGAAGCCAAATACCTCGCAGAATAACGTTTCGGTGCAACAACAGATGTACAGTTTTTGATGTATGCTTCTTGCTTCCACCAGCTTTCTAAATTGCTTGATTTGTGAAAATATGGAACATTTATAAAAGTCTGTTTCCACGTTCTGACATATTTTCATCTGAAAATATATTCCTCAGTCTCGAGTCTTTTTTTTTTTTTACCTTAATAAAAAGGTTAATGATGTTGCCCCCATCACATTTCAGAATCTAGATGTTTTATTGGTTTTAACTCTATTGATTTATTAGTTTAGCTCTATCTACCAATAAGGTGACTTCTATAGGCATCTTGCTGCATTTAATTTTATTCAGTAAAGAAGTAACGAGTAAAGAAGACCTATGGATGTAGTTGTAACATGACAAACTGTCGATGAGGTTCAATGGGTAGGAATACTTTTGCTAGGCAATGTAATTACCGAAGTACAACACAGGCGCTTAAAATTCAGACCCAAGTGTTTGCAATTAGCTGCGACTAAATTATAGGATTAAAACGACTTTGAGGAACAACGCCATGTTAATACAGAATCATAATTTCTCTCTGCAATCTAACTGTGAGTGCAATGCTAATGTTTAGTCACAGTAAAAAAAAAAAAAAAAAAAAGGTATGTAGAGTTGAATTTCATAGTAGATAGGATAAAACTGAAAATTGAATAGCTTTTAGTGTCAGCTTACAAAGGCTTATGCGGGAGTAGAAATATCTCTCTCCCTTAAACACGGGGCTGAAAGTACCAACAGAAAGTCTTTTGATTAAGCTTCATGTGTTCCTTTTGAATTCTGTGACACAAATTTACTGTATTTCAGGATTTAATTTTGGCAGAGCAAACTAATAATAGTGGTTTACATGCTTTCATTCGCGCCCTCTTTTTTTTTTTTTTTTTAATCTTTTATCAGGTATAATGAGGAGCTCTCTTGTATAATTTTCTCATTCAGTTTCAGCGTGGAGCTGAGTGTTATTTTGTCTTTAGGTGGTACATTATTACCCACAAAATGATAACCATCAAAGTCCGCCGTTAGGGAAAAGGAACAGGCTTCTAATTATATTAACGGCAACGTTGACCCGAAGACAATGCCTTTGTCCTGCGTATTTAGCGTAATCTTGCGCTTGACCTTAGGTAATCACACAACAAAACACCCTCTCCCCAGCGCTCATCACTTGTCCTGCAGCCTGCAGCTGTTGTAGGGAGACAATAAAGCGTTTTTATACTTTTAACACCTTTGCTTTCATTTTAAAAACAAGCCTTAAAGAGCATAAGTTATTTTTTCGTACAATGTCTTGCCAAAGTATTCATAACCCTTGAACTTTTTCACATTTTGTCCCATAACGACCACGGGTTTCAGTATGCTCTGTTGGGATTTTGTTGCAAATTATGGTTAGGTGGAAGGAAAGTCAGCATTATTCTGATACCCCTAAAGGAAATGCCTCAAAGTTTTCATAGAGCTCAAACAACACAGCGGACAGATCAGGGAGGAAGATGTGGAAAGGTTTACTGTAGGGTTACTGAACAATGTCACCGGATTTCAGCATCTAACGTAGCACTTCAGTCCTACCAAACCAGATGCCCGTGGTCACTCTGGCGGTCCTGTTAGTCTTGAACGCCACAAATCTGGCCTTAATGGAAGGGGGGAAAGAAAAAAAGTCGTAGTCAAACAAAAGTGATTGGAAGTTTCCATCTACAAAAAAGCTTTCTCTGGTCATATGAGACAAAAAAAAAAAAAAGAATATTTTGACCTTTGCACAAAACACTGTGTGTGGCAGAGTACTAACTTCAGATAATCCTGAAAATACCGTTCTTGTGGTGAAGCATGAGGGTGGCCGCATCGTGTGGTAGGTTGATTGGACATGGGATTATACGGGACATTATTTACTTTTTCTTTGGAATTGATCAAGTATTTTTGACCTGAACGTTGGCTAAATACATGGCAAATCTTGAAGAGATGTTGTTGGAGGCTGGGATGGAGCAAAGCTTATCATGGGCTTGAATGGCCCAGTCCAAGTCCTGACCTAAATCTGACTCTTCTCTAGACTTGAAAATTGTTAGATTTGGCTTGGGTTGAACTATTTTGCCAAGAAAGTAAGAACGGTTCAGCAGGTAGAGGTTCACCCCAGAAGACTTGGAGGGGCTGAATATTAAATGTACTTCTTAGTGATTTCTATCACTGTATGCAAATCGGAATGCGTGGCTGTCGTGCTTCCATTTTTATAAGGCCTTTACATCATAACCACTGCATCGTTTCTCTCTTCCTCCGCAGAATGATCCCGTCCACCAGCAAAAACTTCCTCATCAACGACCTGGCTGCGGGACGGGAGTACGACCTCTGCGTGCTGGCCGTGTACGACGACGGCATCACGTCGCTGACGGCCACGCGCGTGGTCGGCTGCGTGCAGTTCCACACGGCCAACGAGGTCAGCCAGTGCCGCTTCATGCACAGCCAGTTCCTGGGAGGCACCATGATCATCATTATCGGCGGCATCATCGTCGCTTCCGTGCTGGTGTTCATCATCATCCTGATGATCCGCTACAAGGCCTACGGCAGCCCAGTGGACGCCAAGGCCAAGGCCAGCTTCGCCATGCACTCGCAAACCAACGGCAGCCAGCATCGGCTGCATCGCTCGGCGTCCAAGCAGCCGTCCAACGAGGGCGACGCGCCGGCGCCCAAAGAGTGCATGGCTCTGGTGTTGAGGGTGGACAGCGAGAAGAAGGAGGACCTGGCAGCCGCGACGGCGGTCCTCGAAGTGGAGCTGCCCCCAAACGCGGACAAGATGAAGAGAAGGAGCAGCCTGGATGCTCAGCGTTCCGGGCCGCCATCTGAGGACACGCAGACGGACAGCAGCCTGACCGGCTCCACCATGTCCCTCTGCCTCATAGGCTCCAATGCCGGCACTAAGGAGGCTCCCAGGCTTAAGGACAAGAAAAGCGCCCTGGCCAGCGTGGGGTTACTTCCCAACGAGCTGGCACGAACTAGGCACAGATTCTCTTTCGATGGCGGGGATTACTCCATATTTCAGAGTCACAGTTACCCGCGCAGAGCGAGAACGAGGTGGCACAGGTCCACCAACCAGCTCAACACGGAGTCATCGCCGCTCGCCAACAGGAGAGTTACATTCAGCAGCACTGAGTGGATGCTTGAGAGCACGGTTTGAGGAAAGCAGTGTAGCAAAAAAAACAAAGAAACGTTTAAAAAAGGCACAAATGTAACATGTAAAAACACGAAACGTCTACATGCCATACAGCACAGCGATGATTAAAAACAAGCACATTTATGTACTCATGCTGACTTCCTGTGAGTTGCTGGAGGAGAACAGTATCCTGTCATCCTGCTTCCCCCCCCATCGTGCTCCCAGAGAGGTTTATTTGGGCCATGACTCTTCTTCTTTGTTTTTTTTGTTTTTGTTTGTTTTTCTGTTGTTGTTTTTGCAGCGGTGCCTTATTCTTTTCAATGTATGAATGGAGGGTGCTGCTCACTGTAGTCACAAACCTCCCACTCTTGACGGCGGTGGGAAGTGTTGATTTTTGGCTTTTCGGTTTCTCACCGTTTTCTGTGGCACACCAACGGGGGGGGAGGGGGGTGGCATTTGGATGTGACTGTTTAATTGTTAAGAAAAATTAATAATAATCATTAAAAAAAAAAAACTTCATTAAGCAGTAACTTGTAAAGTGAACAGCCAGGTACCCTGTTATGTCAATCATGTTTATGGTTTTTGTTTTGATAAGGAAAAAAAAAAACTTTTGCACAGAAGACACGAGATACAAGGACAAGTATCAACACCAGTCTATACAATATTAATAACAAAAAAAAAAGCAGAGTTTTCTTTTTTTTTTTCGAATGCTCATTTCTAATGTTAGTGGATAAAAAGGGGTTGATGTGAGAATCTGCCATGGACGGTCAGACTGTGCGATGTTGAATAGGTATTATTCCAGACGTGACTGTATATTCATCGGTACTGTATCTGGCTGGTCTAGATAAAAGACGACAAACACACAAACAAAAAAAGACATATATAAGTATATTAAAACATTGGTGTATGTGTACTAACTATGTAAAGTAAATAAGTCATACGTCACGTGACTTTTTACAGAGCATTTGGGTGTTGGCTGCAAGTTTTTACATTAAAAACCTGTCATCACACCTCTCAATATTTAGTATGTCCAAGTTTGAACCATTTATCCCCTCATGAAGGGTATTAAATTTTTTGTGTGGGTTAACTGTATCAGTAGTGCTTGTTTTCTTTGTTTTGTTTTTGTTTTTTTCGTTGTGGTTGGATTATTTTATGCCTTGTGCTGCTCCAGTGTCCACTGCAGCGAGCGAGAGAGGGACACGCGAATCAAAAATGATAAATATTTGATTCTTCGGTGCTATTTTGGAGGCTTTAAGTGAAAGCGTCACAGCGCCAATAGAGTGGAGTGGGATGTGTGACTGCGAGGGACAAGCCAACTGGACGTGGTGCTGAATCCAAATGAAGCCAGCTGTTGTTACACAACGGCGTATGAGCGAATGTTCACCACAAGGGGGAGACAAAGCTTTCCATCGTCTCTAATTAGGCGCTTTCCTTGGGAATTTATTAGTGTGAATCATAAACAGCGGAAGCTACGTGCACCACCCTGGACAGAAAGGTCTGGTT
The DNA here is from genome assembly GCF_001444195.1 of Xiphophorus couchianus. Lineage (NCBI taxonomy): Eukaryota > Metazoa > Chordata > Actinopteri > Cyprinodontiformes > Poeciliidae > Xiphophorus > Xiphophorus couchianus. The sequence continues at coordinate 26,190,444 of NC_040245.1, read as the reverse complement.
TATGGGGAAAGCTGTAGTTTTAGTTCTTATGTTTTAGTACTGAGCATTGCAAATGAGCAGGGTTAAACAATCATACTGTCGGCAAATGTGGGAACATAACAGCAAGTGATAACATCCTCTCTGCATTGACGTATAAGGTCCAGAGTCAAGTGAATAAATCCAATATAGAAGCTTATGTTTCAGTTTTGACCATAACTTATTAACTACGTTAACTATTCGGACACTCTCATTATAGGCATGAATCTCATCTTCATTTACAGTTTGTAGATTTCTTTTTTCAGGCTGAACTGATCAGATGACAAAGTTAATTTTTAATAACTAGAATTGAGTTCACAATTTTAAATGAATTATATATCGTCTGCAATAAAAACAGATTTATACTCCCCAAATGATGTTTGGTTACCTTTTCCTCAGCTAATTGCACCCTGGCAGTCACCATAGGCTTTTTGGACTCATTAGTAACCTTCTGGTATAGTTCAGGCTTAATTCTTTTTTTCTTATTTTCTTTTTTTTTATGAACTCTCTCCTTATCAGATTAACGTTTTCATGTTGTTGTGGGATTTTTTAGTTTTTAATTTTTGTCCAATGAGAAATTAGTTTTTCTCTTGCAGGATCTTGCATCACATCAAAGCTTCATTTTTAAATGACAGAAGCTAGCATCGTAGCAGGAGTTTGTATACTTTCGAGAGCCACTGTGCCTCCAAAGAGAAAAACCAAGTGATTGACTCGACATGACGCACATTTAAATTGGGTTGGGAAAGGATAAACCAGACTAACTTTAAGCTTCTCCAAAGTTCTGACCTCCAGTATACTTAGGTAGACTGGCTAGAAATCATGGACTATGAATAAAAGCCAAATACGTGCCGAAATATCGCACCTTTAAATGGACTCTACTAATTCAGTTTGGAAGAGAAGCTTTTCGTAGCTGTCGAGCATAAATATAGTATAAGATGGCAACAAAAAGTTTGTGATTTCTCTGCTACTTGCTATGAGACAGTAAAGCCTTGGTGCATAATCTGCACTCTTTGCCGATCAAATATGTGAATACATATCTCTTTTTTTTAGTAATCATTTTGTTTCTGTAAGATCATTCCACGCTGAAACAACAATTGGATTGTGGATGTAAACCTCTGAATGAAGCTTTGTGTATTTTTAGACACAACGGATCATCTAATTTTCTCTCTGCTACATTTAGCTGCGTTTTACATGGTATTAGTTTTTTCTAGCCAGGGATACACGATGACAACAATGACAAATGATGATTTTTTGTTTTGTTTTGTTTACCTCCATTCCTCTGACCAAAGCTGCACAGATTAAGATAAAAGCCAGGCTGCTCGGACAGCGAGATGTCGATGAGATTTCACAGAAAACTGGAGCGCGTTTTGTACTTGATTTGGAGCAGGGTTTTTGTTTTTTTTTAAAACATCCACAGTAATGGAGTAGATTCAGTGTAAGAACCGGGTCATCCTTCATCTTCCCTCATCACACGCGGCCGGTTTTCACCTTGCAGATTTTGCATTTTAAGCAGCCCTGAAATTTCCCTCCTTCTGATTTACAGAAAGACTAAACCTTTAGAGCGAAAGTGCTTTAGCTGTCAAGTCCCCAGCGCACTAACTTTGCAACTCCAGTCCATCTCGGCATTAGCTCGCTGACAGCGAAGGCTTGGAAATTGTGCAGCAGACCGTCTCTCCCAGCTGGGGAAGTATTTCAGTCTGTTCCGATCTGTAACCATTATTCAACCCCGAATCTGCTTAGGTAAGAGGACGCAGAGATCTCAACTGTCCTGAAAAATTGGCTTGGACAGCCAAACTAGCAGACAGTAGGGTTAGAACTAAGTGTTTCATCAGCAGTTCTGGGCGGCTGTGGAGGAGGGGGGGTGGGGAGAAAAGAGGTGCCTGGATTCAGTGAGAAGGCAATTTTTTTTTTTCACTCAAGATCCAATTTTATGTCTAATGCATACTGATGTGGGTATGAAAAGCCCAGTCTGGGGATGGTTTAGCACATGTTGAGTTCGAGTATTGTCTCTGTGCCGAGATCGTTAATCAGCAAACAAGCTGTGTTGAAACATGAGCGTCTAAAGTTTTTAAAGTGGGAGCTATTATGTAACGTCAACTTTTTTAAAGCTTTATGTTATGTTGTAATGTAATTCCCTCATCAATGTGGCTTTGATCCTTTCGTGCATGTTTGAGGATTCCTTGAATCTTCTGCAGCAGCCATTGGTACGAAGCTCCGCCCATTTCCACTGAGCTCCTCCATGGAGTGTACAGCCGAGCTTCCGTCTCTCATTACACCCCCGCCCCGCACTTTACCCACTCAGCACCGCCAGACTAGTGGCAGCAGCCATTAGCAAACACCTGGTGGAACTGCGAGTCTGCTGAGCTCAACATGCAAACCACTTCTCACTCCGACGCTCCTAAGAATGGTTGCAAACGCCATAAGGAGAAGCATTGTGAGACCAGGAGGTTCTTAAAGCAACAGAAGCCCAATTTCAAGGTGTCAAAATAGGAAGTTTTGTTTCTTTTAAGTAATGTTTGATATATACATTATTTTCAAAACAACTGAACGTAACAACAGTTACTTGACTGTGTTATAAAATAACAGATTGTGTCTGGAAAATACATATTAATACCCCTTTAAAGTCCAATGGGAAAATAAAATCAGCATCCTCTTTACAGTAACTTCTAAGTCGACCTAAAGGTCCCAACAATTCCTCAGTGAGTATTTCTTTAAAGCCTTGAAATAAAGTCATTTCTCTTACCTTACACACAAAGCCCACTTTTTGCCTGCGAAGTATAACTACAGGTAAACTCACAGGAGGGCAGAGTTGCAACATTTGCCCACTGGGGAATTTTAAACCTTGGACCTTAGTATTCCCGGAGGAATATCACAGTGAAACACCGACTGCACAAACATTGTCTGCTACTTGGCATTTCACAAGGTGGAGCAACACTTCACATAGGCAAACAGAGGTACTTGATGTCTTTTTTTTTTCTTTTTTTTTTACTGAACACAAACAAACTGAGTTGTCCAACATGTTTCTTATATTTATGGATGTGCACATAAAGTACCTTATCAAAGTTGTTCACATTCTCCATCAACTCAGCCAAAAATATTAGTGTCATTTTGAGATCAGTGAATGATTATCACTGTTAGTTTACTTCTACTCATGGCACAAGTAGAAGTAAATTAACCAAAACGTTTAGTTTGATTACATTTCTCTGACATATTTACTATGTTACTTTTTGTGGTTTGCATCTCTGCAGTTCCTCCAGAGTTCTTCAGGGCCTCTCACTCGCGTATTTTTGATCATCTTACCTGAAATGTTTTCATACTGAGATAAAATTACATAAAGATGTTTTTTTTGTTTTTTTTTACTATTATTATTGTTGTCAAGAAAAAGGCAGCTAAGTAAGAAAAAAATATTGCTACACTTTGCAGAATTTAGCATTTAGAAAAAAAACTCTATCTTTTCCTTTCAGCTCATACTTTTGTGCTACTATGTGTTGGATTAGCAAGTAAAGTCCCACGGGACAAACATCCCAATGTTGACGTTTGTGGCGGGAATGCGATAAGAATCCAAAGGATTTTAGGAATACTGCTGCATAAAGTGTTATCCTTAATACAGCCAATGACTCCTGGAATCACACATGTGAAAAACAACTTGTAATTTCTGTGAATGATCATACTTTTGCTGGGAGATGTAAAACATATTCAGCTGTGGGTTTTGGCTAAGCGTTTTTAAGCGGTGGTAGTGAAGGTTTTTTTGAAAAAACGGGCCTGTTTTCATGACTTTCATTTGCTTTTCTTTTTTTTTCCTATTTCGGGGATTCAGTCGGCTACAAACAACCACATCTCACAGCTTTCCTCTGCTTGGAGGGAACGTTTAGCCTTTTGACACAGACTTAGCAAAGGGCTCCAGGCTTTTACAGTGAACACAATTTCAGACTGGTTTACAAAACACTTCCATTGGCATTAGATTATCTCGAAACAGCCACATGCCATGGGGCTAACTATTTGCTACCAGCTTGCACAGAGGATGATGTCAATAAGGTTGGAACAGTAGAGGAGAAAAAAAAATCTATATTTTCAGGGTTGTTAATGGTGATGAGATCTTTTTCTCAGTAATCACAAAGGCGGCGACACCTGACAGGCTAAGGCAACCTGCTGCTCATCAGTCGAGCTATTTAGAGCTTCTTTACTAACATTTTCTAAATCATTAGTGTATTTACTTTGATCATGAAACCAGATTATTCAATTCAGCTGAACCTATTTATACTGCTATGTATTTATTCACACTAAGCCTACAGCAGAGTTGCTGCAGAGATAGGTCCGGATAGCCTAAGCAGAGGTGAAATAAGAAAATCCAAGAAACCTGATTAATATTGGATTTGAAGAACATGTCCTGGTTAAAAATAACCGGTTAATTACTGGAGGCCAATTGAATGTCATACTGATGAAGTGATTGACTTAGAAGCCTCTTTTCTCAAGATGACTACTTCCGTCTTGTCTGATTTTAAAAGCCGAAAATTTGAAGTCATTCAGGTTTTTAGGTCTTCAAGACATGGCCATGATTTACCTAACCTTTATGGTAAAGATAGCTAAGCGTAACCAGCACAACACTGAAAATTTATGATATACTGTCTGATAATTTCACAAATTTGACACATATATATATATAATAAAGATAATTGGCTCTGAGCCTATGCCCTGTGGTACACCACAAGTTACCTGAACAAATTTAAATCTGTCGGACAGATGAGATTTAAAGCAGCCTGGTGCTGTTCCTCTGATCCCTATATGTTCAGGTCTTTCTAAGAGAATATTGTGATCGATTTTGTCCAAAAAAAACCAGAAGATCTAGTAAAACAAGAACAGTCTGTTTTCTGAGGCCAAGATAATATCATTTGTAGTTTTCATCAGTTCTTTTTTCAGTGCTATGATGAGCTCTGAAACCTGAGCGAAACCTTTGAAAAGGGTTGTTATTGTTTAGACGCTCACACACTTGATTGGCAACTATTTTTTTTCAAGAATTTTATGTCAGAAAGGAATAATAGCAATATGTCTGCAACTTATCAAGTCTCACTTACAAACCTGTGTACACATTTGTTTACCAAGGATAGATTATTCACATTTAAGCTGCCAGATGTCAATCAAAGGGAAAACTTCCTTAGTTTGCCTGGCATTGGGTCTAACACCCAAGGTGAAGGTTTAGATGAAGCGAATATTTTTGATAACTTGGATCAGAACAGTCCAAAATACAGATCGGGCTCTACGGTTACATTCAGTGCTGAGTGACTCTTTTACTGAGAATGAATAATCACGTTCGGGAGGAGACCAGTGACTCAACCGGTTTTATTTATAAAGAACTCCACCGGGTCATTACTGCTGAGAGCCGAGGGAACGGTCGACTCAGCAGAACTGTGGTTCTGTGTAAGTTTGGCAACCGTCCTAAAAAAGAAACCTAGGATTATTCTTATTCTTCTCCGTTACTGATGAAAATAGGCTGTTGGCAAATTGTCCTTTTCTAATTTTTGTTTTTATAAAAGTCGACTGTTTTTCCAGATGAAGTAGGACTCCTCTGGAGCGCCATTTTCTCCCTAATTTCCCAGCATGCCCCTGAATTGAATCATAAATAATGCGTTTTCCGACTGAGGTGAGATTGTCAGTAGGTATTTGATCCTTCAGACCTATTGTATAGGAAATTGCCCTGTATTCGCTCCGACCCCCCAACGTAACAATTGAGAAGAATCACAAGATGTTTTATCAGAACATGTCACAGCATAATGTCGAAAGGTTATTTCAAAGCGCTTGAAGTGAGAAGCACTCATTCAGTTATCAAATCATTTCCTGCTGTCAGTACATTTCGGTTGTTTAGCTCCAAGCCAGACCGTATTTTTTTAAAGAGATCAGCTGGAGGCAGTGCTTTTCTTCACCTTTTTCATTTTTATATGTTTCAGAATCAAATTATAGCTTCAAATCTGCAGTAGAGCTTGCCTCTCTGCTCAAGATAAAGTTTTCATTTTTCCATATTTAGGCTGCTCAACATATCTAAATATCAATTTATATGTCATCCAGCTCTGACATTTCTATTTTGTTACTGAAAGTTTTACAAACGTTATTAGCATTGACATTTGGCAAGTAAAATGATCTCCAAGACATTACAAATGGGTGACATTTATTTTGTATTAAAGTGTTTTAATTATGAACCTACTTACAACGAGTGATTCACCTTTTGATGCATTGCACTAATTTTGAGAAGTATTAATTTTTTTAACAGGCTTGTTTCATTAAGGTACTTTAAAAAAAAATCTTCGATAGTTAAAATGTGGAAATTGTCTGATGTAAAAATCAACACATTCAAGCCTTAAATTCTTTTCCCTATTTTTGAAAAGGAGGCAGACTTCAGTGTCACATGTGCACAGACATAGTTGGAACATCGTGTATGTATACCTACTAAAATCAATAGCCATATGCCGTCTTGGGCCACACACACAACACTGCAAAAAATAAAAATGTACAATTCAGGACACTTTTTTTTTTGTCCACAGGAAAAAAAAAACATTGGTTTTTGCTGACTAGCTGTTAACACATTTAAGACACACTAAGGCTTAAATGTATGCGATACGTAAAAAGAAAGAAAGGGAGGCTAATTGTCAACACAACGTCTAGATAACAAGGTCCGAGCGTGTCACATTTCACAGGTCAGGAAAAAAGTTTTTTTTTTTTTTTTAATACCCCTCCAGGGGGTCTTTTTGTGGGCTCTAGTGTCCCTTGAATGACAGTAGGCTAACAGGAAACGGGGAAGAAGAGGGGGGAAGACATGCGGCAAATGTCGTCGGGTCCAGGAGTCGAACCCGCGACGGACTCAAGGCCTCCAAATACGGGTCGCGCTAACCGATACGCCACCACGGCACGCCCGGGGGGGGGGGGGAAATAAATGGGAAATGCTTGCATGTTTATCAGAGTTGCTAGGCTACGGCTCATCAGTAAATTAAAATTTTTTTTAACCCTCCAGCATTGTGCGCATGCGCGAACTTTCCGGACGTAAACAACAAGACGAACTAACCAGAAGTAGAAATGGAGGACAGAGCGACAGTCAATGGGGAGACTCTTTGGGGAGACGTTTTGTCGTAAAATTGGTAAAAAAAAAAAATTTTTTTTTAAAGTACAGCAACTTTGCTGCGCCCTGGCGCGAAGGTAGACAGAGGAAGGGGCGAGTCGTGAGCCGGAGGCTGGAGGATGGACTGGCTGCGCCGGCACCGGATCAGCTGTTTGGATTTCGCTGCGTTTCCGAGAAAGGCGTGGATTGTCTTCACCTTTGTTCTGGAAGTCATTAGGACCTCATATGAACCAGCCACAATAGTGCGAGGAACTGTGGTGAGTTCCTAAAGGATCAGACCTGAAACGGGCGTTTTTTTGGAAATATTGCGGACTTTAATGTTCTCAATTATTTAGTAACTCCCCTTTGTGTCTTTGCTAAGCTACAGCTTCTGCCTGATAGCAGAGCCTGTTACAAATGCTAGGCCTAGTTAGCATGGCCAGTGATGATGGAGAATAAACGGTTTTTCTGTAATAGTAAGTTACTTATCCACCATTAACCCATTTAGCAGCAAGTACATAAGGATGACTGACAGCGCTAAAACCCTCCTCCCCATTCTGATTGGTTGTTTTTGCTCCGGACTGATAAATTTCTTCAGAGGGCAATATTAGCTCAGAGAGGACATGGAGGAAGTAAATCTTTTCATATATTAAAAATCTCACAAGATTTTGACATGTTGACAGTTTTAACAATTATGCAAAATACATTCTTTATCAAAGTACTGCCTACTGCAGCTTTAAGCACATTCCACACGCATTTTAATTTCCATCTGTTTAGGATTGCATGCAACCTGTTTTTAGCTCTATTTTACTTTATCCCCTTGTCTTGTAGATTTTTTAAAATAAAAATAGTAATTAAACTATAAACTGATTTTTTTCCCCCACACTTGTATAAAAACTAATTTATTTGACACTGGAGGGAAAAATTGTCGAATATCTGGGGAATCATCTTTACAAATATTCCTCAGTTTTCTAGAAAAATGAAAAACAATTGCAAAATAGAGGTTTATTTTAGACGTGGCAATATTTCAGCAACAGATGTATAAAATGTATAAACCTAAAAAGCTCTGGTAGAAAAACACAATTTGTCTGACTTGACTGAACTTGCATAATTTCACTCTATTAAATACAGTTAAAAAAAAAAGTCACAATTTTAGGACCAAAGTCTGAGGCGACGCAGGAAACGGGTGATCAATGAGGCTGCGTCTTGCAGGATTCCTGATGCGTTAGGCGATGGAAACCGCTCCATTGTTTTTCACGCAGCCTGCTGAGTGAGCTCAGATATTTCTCCTAAAAAGGAGCAGACTAAGGACCAACAGCATATGGTTGTTGATGCACCGTAAAGACACAACACGGCCCCACGGTGGAGGCCTCCCTCGTGAGCTCAAAAACAATGATCTTAATATAGCTCTTCTAGTCGTTAGCTCTACACGTGTTTGCGTCTCAGTCATTTGAGCTGTCGTTCGAGCTCTCCTCACCTCCTTCCTTCCAGTTTTTCCTCCTTTTCTTTTTTGAGTCCAATTCTGAGTCCGAGTCCTTGAGGGAGTCGTGCTTTCGCTTTTTGCGACCATTAGTCCGTCTCTCCTTTTTTCCTCCGCTGTTGCTTTCTTCCGAGCTGCTGTCCTCGTCTCTCCTTCGGGTTTTCACACTTTTCTTGTTTTTGTGTCGACCTTTACCTCTCTTTTTTTTGCTTGGCTTGTCTTTCGTCTCACTTCTGCCGCCCGTACCGCTGTCGTCGCTCGAAGACTCGGCTTTCTTCTTCTTTTTCTTCTTTCGGGACGATTTTTTGGACCTCTTTGACAGACATGCTTCTGTGTGAGACTTGGATTTCTTCATTTTGCGGCGTCTGTTCTTCTTTATGGTTACACTTTTGTCACTGCAAAAAAAAAAAGTGAACAATGTTAAACTAGTCAAAACACAGCAATGTAAGCACACCCTTTGCTTTCAGCACAGATGTGCTTGAAGCACATCTGTAAATGTAATTTTTTAGTTAAAAATAATCAATATTTCCTATATTACAATAAAGCTCTGTGTTGAGTCAAACTAATTGCTTTGGAGAAGCCCAATCAGTCCATCTCTACTTACGAAATTGATTATGATTGATTTGTGTTCCCACTATTGAAGTATTCCCACTAAATTGCCCCCACATATTGGTTTAATGAAGTTATTTTTACGATGTGTTTATGGTTGTTTTGGTTCCGACGGTTAGACTTAAAGGGGCCGTATTATGTGAAATTAACTTTTTTGAACATTACATCATTAAAACATACTCCAGGTATGTTTTAATGTTCCCCCATCAAAACATGTCTGGAGTGTTGCTTTGATACTTTCATGCATGTTTGAGAAATCCTCTCATCTCCCGTGACAACCATTCAGCTGTGTAAAACGACTGGATGTAGCTCCAAGCTCCAGAGTTTCTCATATTTGATATATACGCGTAGCATTTTTTATAACAGCTAAAGGTAACATAGTTACTTATTTGTGTTATAAAAAGACAGAATGTGCTGCTGAAATACATTACACTGTCGCTTTAATATAAAAGATAGAAACAAAATGCCCACTGTCATTTTTGGAGCTACTTTGATGTATGTCAGGCTATTAATTTAACTCAAACCTAACTGTTATGTTACAATTGGATTCTAAGTCTAATAATTTCCAGATTAACTTGGATTCTGATCACGTGGTACATTTAGGAATAAATAAATCAATGAGACCTCCATGTTTTAAACAGTGACTCTTTAAATCAGATGATACACAAACACGTACAGCCATGGTATTCAAACTGAATATGTTAAACTCAATATTTGACCCCGAATACAGTATTTGTTTCAAAAACTCCCAATAGAAATGAGATTATATATAACATAATAGAAGAAGGGTTAGCAGTTAGTGCTTACTCTCTTATGGGCAAGATGGAAGGAAATAGAAGACAAGGTATCTGTTGGCATCCAATATAATGAGAAATTTGTTGGATTTGGTCAGCAAAAAGATGATTGTATCTTTAAGGTGGTTAAAATTGCTAAACAAGTGTGGTTTACATCCATCCATTTTCTTACACCCTTATCCCATTGGGGTCCGGAAGCTGCTGGTCCCCATCTCCAGCTATCAATGGGCGAGAGGCGGGGTACATCCTGGACAGGTCGCCAGTCCATTCCAGGTGGTTTACAGTAAGAAATAAAATATAAAAATTGTGCCATTTTGATCTGGATTTAATCTGGATTTAATCCAGATCATCCATCCATCCATCCATCCATTTTCCGTTCACCCTTGTCCCTAATGGGGTCGGGAGGGTTGCCGGTGCCCATCTCCAGCTACGTTCCGGGCGAGAGGCGGGGTTCACCCTGGACAGGTCGCCAGCCTGTCGCAGGGCATAATCCAGATCATACCAGCTCAAATAAGCTTGAGGCTAACTGAAGGGCTGGGCCAACAGAGGACTTAAGATTATTTGCTTCTAGTATCTTTTTTCAGAAACTGAATTTTCAGTGAACAACAGGACATTCTCATGGAGAACATTCAGTTTTTAAAATCACCTCTTCATTCGGCTCATTTCAAAGGCTTCCTGGCTGATGGAGATACTGTGACTCCCAAGCAAATTATTTTTATTCTAGTTCTGACATTTTGGCATGCTATTCATACTGAATTGGTCCTCTTATTGGAGAATAATGTATAATTTACTTGGGGGAGAACTATGATTTGGACATTTTCGATTATTGCAGTTAGAAAAGCCATTACAGTAAAAAAAAAAAAAAGTTTAAAAAGGGGAAATTATGTATTTTCCAGGCATATAGTGCAATTCTAAAGCACAATGAAATAACTATGTGATCTTCAGTCGTCATAAAACCCTATGTATATATATCAAACATGGCTTAAAAGAAATTTGACTTTGCAGTTTGATGCCTTGAAATTAGGCCTCTGTCTCTTTAAGAGGCTCATGCTATTTCTGACACTCTGCCTTCAGGAAGTCATCCCAAACATGCTTCTCATTATGCCGTTTACAAGCATTCTTACCGGAGCTCCAAGGTGGAGTTTTGTGAGAGCAAGTGTTTAGGCATCCCCTGAATGGCTGCCATGGGAGATTGAAGGGTTACTCAAACATGCATGAATGAATCAGAGCAACACTCCAGAGAGGTTTTTGATGAGGGAAAGACATTATAATATGATAGAAAGGTAAAACATTTACATTATAACTCTACTTTAATACAAAAAAATCAATCCGTCAAAATCAGAATGGGAAAGCACTTAATAGAGAACCGGAAATTGATTTTTGCCCTGAAAACACCGATAGTTGCATGAATTCAAAACAGAACTGCATACCCATCTTCTTTTTTCTGTTGCTTTGGCTTTTGTTTTTGCATACCTGTCACTGTCAAACTCCTCAGGATAGAGCTCCTTGAAGCCACTGTGCCCCCACCTGTGAAGTGGAACACGGCGTTCAATTACAGCGCGGGCGCTTTTTGGCGTGTCTCTGACAAGACAGCAAAAGCAGGGAACTACAAGTCGAAATGCCGAGAAACATCACCACGTCTACCTGTCTGGATCACCGGCCTCAAATTCGTAGAGCCTGCGTGTCCAGTACCGAGCCTCTCTGTCGTCGTGCTCCGATGCTCGCTCTCTGCCGGCGCTCGTGTTTCTGGGATGGTCGGACACTCGATCGCAGTGCATTCCTCCTCTGGAATATGATCAATATTTATAAGTCAAAAAGGGCAGCTGAAGTAAAATTGTCAAAGATTATTAGATTTCTAAGTCAACATTCCATATTCCCGTACGGGTACTCTATCCCGTGGTAATAATCTATTATTATTTCGATGTAGGGAGGAAACGATTAATCGCGATGAATCGATAATTGAAATAATTGTCAACTAATTTTGTAATTAATCAATAACTGGAGTATCTAGAGAAAAAAAAGGAATTTACTGAAAGAACCACACACTCAGAGCAGTAACTAGGCCAAAACTGTAAAAAAAAAAAAATTTTTTAAATTGACGGTAAATTAAAAAAAAAAAAAATTTTCTAACCAGAAAGTCGCATAATTTAACTTCACCCGATTTTCAATTATTATTACGCACCTTCTGCTATCCAGTTATTATTCATTTAACCCTTAAAAAAATAATCTACAGATCAGCCCTACACTCTACTGAAGTTAAATCGAGCAGAAATGTCCAAGTTTTCCCAATGTTAAGATATTTTTAGCTGCAGATTCATCCTTTTCTTCAAATGTTCAAATATATACTAAAGGAATTATATATTATTGCATTTTAGGCAATTAGATGCTTATTTTCTGATTTTAAAAAATGAATTATTTGTATCTTTTAACATAGTTCTAATATTGCATAAAAAGGCTCAAGTGTTTAAATGACATACTGCAGAATGTGCCATTTTCTTATCTGATTGATTAATCATTGTAATAGTTAACTAAAAGAGTTCTTAGTTGCAGTCATGTTTCAGTGTGAATACAAAAATTCTGGTCTTTATCAAGATTTATAATGTCAGACCTCCAAAAAGAGAGAGTATTGGTATTGGAGAGGTATTGGTGCACGGAATAATACTTAAAAACAATTTCCAGCCGGCGTAGGAGAAATGTGTGACCCGAAAAATGCGGATCTGTGCGGCTTTTGCTCGGCCGGCTCAAATTAAACTGGGACGTTTACTGCTCCCACCTCATTATGTCTGCGCTGGGCAAATGTTTGTGGTCGGACGCCTGGATCTCCCAGCCTCGCATCTTCCACATCTCCATCTCCTCTTGGATCTGCAGAGGATCAACAACAATATGTACATGGAAAAACCGGACATGCACACTCCGTGTGACACGTTTACATACTGTGTATTAATTTTAGTTATTATGCCTTATAATAAAAAAAAAAGTGTACTTTTCAATGCCCTGACCTTAATTCTATCAGATAATATGCATAACCAATGTTTAAGCCCTGACATAACATGAAACTCAATGAATTCTATTTTAAGGGATTCAAAAAAATGAAAAAAGAAAAAGAAACCCCTATTGTGTGGCAGTGAGCTGCAATTTTACTCAGCTGAAGGAGGAGAGCGGAGCCAGGTGAAACCGGCTGGCACAGCTGCCGCACGTTGTCTAAGCAGCTTCTCTTATCATATGCAGTTGCATGCTGGGAAATGAGAGCCTGTCAGACGCAGCCACACAGGAGCACCATCCGCCTGCCAGCCTGCACCAAATTATTCCTGAAAGTGTTTTCTTTTTATATCAGCTGTTTAACAGTGCACTCCACTGTGTGGGGCAAACTCAAAAATGAAGTGGGTTTTGATGAGTCTCTGTCAGGAACTACTTAGCTTTAAAGGCGCAGATTTATTTTTTTCTGAAACAAAAAAATAACGCCGTCAGATGCTGAAATTAATTTTTTTTTTTTTTCTACATAGCCTGCAGTTATTTGACTTACTTTGGGGATATTAATCATGTAGGAGCTATAAATTACCTTCTGCCTTGCAAAAATTATTCCTACTTTTCACATTACAGCCACAAACTACTATGCATTTCATGGCAGTTTTTATTTTTATTTTTTGCAAGTTTCATCTATTAAAATTTAAGAACTGCATCATGGCAGAAATGACCAACGGAAAAAATGTCCGACAGTTTGTCTCGCACCAAAGGTTGCTCTTAGATTAGCAGTAGTAGCTGCGTCGACTGCATTTTGGGGGAGTCAGAGGAACAAAACTGTGATATTTCTGGGGGTTTAACCCCCGTAGCACCAAGATGTTTTTTCACAGAATAGATGTTGCACAGTATAGGTTGGCAACAAAAGTGAACCTGTGGTAAAGCTGAACATCATCCAGCAAATTTGCACTTACCCATTGCTAGCTAGAAAAGGCATTTTAGCAGCTTGTTACTGACAAAACTTAAGACCTGTGATTAACATATTTAAGGCCAACTTATTTTTTTAAAGAATTTAAGAAATTTTAAGCCTTATTTTTAGATACATGAATTTAAGACTGTTTTTATGCATGGATTTTATTTGACATAACAACACAACAGAGTACATAAGGTGAGAAAAAGAAAAATAATTATTATAAAATTAAAATTTTTAAATAAAAAAAAAGTAAAGAATTTTTTTTTTTTTTTTTAAATCTACATTTTTACAAATCTGAAACGTGTTGCAGCAATACCACCTCCATCTGATTTCATAGAAAGGAGGAAGCCGTAATACTTGACAATGTTCTTCTTTTGGTTTTCAATTCTGTTTTTAAAAAAAATGAGTCAAATTAGTTCTCTCTCTTTTTCTTTATACGTGGTATTGCTGCAGTACATCTGCTAGGCTAAACTTTGACTGGAGAGCATGCTTTGATCCATTCCATTGTAGTTCTTTCTGTATGTTTAGGGGTCATTTTTGGGCTAAAGTCCCCCTCATTTCTTATGTTTTTCCTTTAAACAACCCCTCTCTTTTAGCCATTCTTCCACCAAACAGAGAACTGTGGAGTACATCACTAATAGCTGCTCCAGAGTTAACATAAATAATTTCGTACAGACGTATCAAACTCTTCTTTTTTGTGTGTGTGGTAACAAAATGTTTGATACCATCATGATTTAATTTATCAGCTACAGTTATAAGTTGACATGCTGTCATGAATTCTATTAAATTTTTACATCCGTGTATAGAAGCTAATTTTAGATGTGCACTTCATTTAAACACCCCTTACTACCTCGGTAATTACACGCTTATGTATATTACGGGAAAGATGGAGATTAGAGCCACCTACCAGCTTGACTATACTTCAAACAACAATTAGGAAAAAAATAAATACTTTTTTCAGCCTCCTGCTGTTTTAAAACGTACCAACCTCATCAACATACCGCTCATCACAGATACTTTTTCCCCCTTTGATGTTCGTATCACCTGATATTTTGACAAACTTTATAAGAAAGTAGAGTATAAACATATATTGTTGCCATGGAAAATTACGTAAAGGAAGCACTAGTGAAAGTAGTTTTTATTGAGTTGGTCGCTTCCTAACACAAACACGGGAAGCCACACGCACCTTGTTGTGGGCATCTGTGTGTCGGATTACATTCCTCAACAATGTCTTCCCAAGCGGCTGCTTTGCCATGGCGACACCTGACGAGAGACCCACGTCCATCAAACACAAACGAAACAGCTAATCAGAGAATAAAGATCAAAAAGTAGGTATTAAAAAAAAACAGGGCAGAAACAGACTTTCTCCATCAGCAACTAGTCGAACAGTCCCCCAGTGTTGGCTCTGCATTTAAGCTAACAATGCCGAATAAAGGAGTGCGTGGCTTTTCAACAGCCTGCTATAAGTTTACAACATTCATTCATTAAGCTACTAAAACTTCCCCAATGTACCATAAAAACGTACAAATTGTACCTTTCAGAAGCCAGCAGAATTCGAAAGGAAGACAACACAGCCTGAAGTCTTCACTTCCGCAGCGTCACAGAACGTCGGGACAAAGTGGCTGCTGATTGGACCAACGGCCTGTCGACAATAATGACGTTACACGGCTGAATTTTGTCTATGGCAAGTCGTTTTTACATTTAATAGATGGGGCGTCTTTTGTTAAATTGGTGCAGATTCTACAGGTAAAAGCCAGTAAATTAGAATATTTTGAAAAATTTGATTTATTTCAGTAATTGCATTCAAAAGGTGTAACTTGTACATTATATTTATTCATTGCACACAGACTGATGCATTCAAATGTTTATTTCATTTAATTTTGATGATTTGAAGTGGCAACAAATGAAAATCCAAAATTCCGTGTGTCACAAAATTAGAATATTACTTAAGGCTAATACAAAAAAGGGATTTTTTAGAAATGTTGGCCAACTGAAAAGTATGAAAATGAAAAATATGAGCATGTACAATACTCAATACTTGGTTGGAGCTCCTTTTGCCTCAATTACTGCATTAATGCGGCGTGGCATGGAGTCAATGAGTTTCTGGCACTGCTCAGGTTTTATGAGAGCCCAGGTTGCTCTGATAGTGGCCTTCAACTCTTCTGCGTTTTTGGGTCTGGCATTCTGCATCTTCCTTTTCACAATACCCCACAGATTTTCTATGGGGCTAAGGTCAGGGGAGTTGGCTGGCCAATTTAGAACAGAAATACCATGGTCCGTAAACCAGGCACGGGTAGATTTTGTGCTGTGTGCAGGCGCCAAGTCCTGTTGGAACCTGAAATCTCCATCTCCATAGAGCAGGTCAGCAGCAGGAAGCATGAAGTGCTCTAAAACTTGCTGGTAGACGGCTGCGTTGACCCTGGATCTCAGGAAACAGAGTGGACCGACACCAGCAGATGACATGGCACCCCAAACCATCACTGATGGTGGAAACTTTACACTAGACTTCAGGCAACGTGGATCCTGTGCCTCTCCTGTCTTCCTCCAGACTCTGGGACCTCAATTTCCAAAGGAAATGCAAAATTTGCTTTCGTCAGAAAACATGACTTTGGACCACTCAGCAGCAGTCCAGCTCTTTTTTTCCTTAGCCCAGGTGAGACGCTTTTCGCGCTGTTTCTTGGTCAACAGTGGCTTGACACGAGGTATGCGGCAGTTGAAACCCATGTCTTTCAAGCGTCTCTTGGTGGTGGATCTTGAAGCACTGACTCCAGCAGCTGTCCACTCCTTGTGAATCTCCCCCACATTTTTGAATGGGTTTTTTTTCACAATCTTGACTAGGGCGCGGTGATCCCTATCGCTTGTACACTTTTTCTGACCACAGTTTTTCCTTCCCTTTGCCTCTCTATTAATGTGTTTGGACACAGAGCTCTGAGAACAGCCAGCCTCTTCAGCAATAACCTTTTGTGTCTTTCCCTCCTTGTGCAATGTGTCGATGGTCGCCTTTTGGACAGCTGTCAAATCTGAAGTCTTCCCCATGTTTGTGTAGGCTTCAGAACTGGACTGAGAGACCATTTAAAGCCCTTTGCAGGTGTTTTGAGTTAATCAGCTGATTAGTTTGTGGCACCAGGTGTCTTCAAAATTTAACCCTTACACAATATTCTAATTTTGTGACACACGGAATTTTGGATTTTCATTTGTTGCCACTTCAAATCATCAAAATTAAATGAAATAAACATTTGAATGCATCAGTCTGTGTGCAATGAATAAATATAATGTACAAGTTACACCTTTTGAATGCAATTACTGAAATAAATCAAGTTTTTCAAAATATTCTAATTTACTGGCTTTTACCTGTATGTGTATATCATAAAATGCACATGTTATGTATATGCTTATAAGGGGTACTTCTTTTTTTGTTATTGATTGTGTTTATACTTATAATTTATAATTTCATCAAAAAGCCTAGGAATCTTAAATTCATGAGTGAAAATATGGTCTGACATGGACTTTCTTTCTGGACAATACAAGAGATTATGGCTTTCACGTCAGACAGTTGTGTGTTGATGTTCATACGTATGACACCAACGACTGCCCTGCACTTGCTAGTATCTGCTTTTAGAGCAATAATTAAAAACTCGAACTGTCAGAGTGAGACGAAGATCAAGGTTTCTGGCAACCACACACAGTGGGGAAGATGGTAAGGGATGAAAAAATATTTTAACATTTGCTTCCTAAGTTTTCTAAGTGCTGCAGGACTTCAAATGTTGTACGGGCAAACATGGCTAAAATTAACTACAGGCAGTTTTAGCAGGTTGTAAAACAAAGAGGAATGGTCCTTTCTTTGTGTCCTTAAGAAAGTGAATATCATCCTCACTCTTTGAAATATAAAGATATCTTTAAAAAAAAAAAAAAAAGAAAACATGGAGGCCTCTTAAGAAAAGATCTGAAAATGTACCATCACTGGATCTTACAATTGGTTAAAAAAGCCACACATTTGACCAGATAGACATATAAATTGTTTACCAGACAAAAATGACCGTCTGCCAAGGCCATTTCAGTCTTTTGACCTAAATCTAATTGAAAACCTGTGGAGTGAGCTGAAGAGAAGAGGACAAAGAAAATGACCCTGGGCAGTGAACGATCTATAGAGATTGTCGGAGGAATGGTCAGCAATTCTGCGATCTAGTTTCACAAACCTTGTGAAATATTATCAAAGAAAACTAAGTGTCCTCTAGGGGAAAAACATGGTTGTGCAAAGTATTAACCACAACAACATTGATTACTTTTCCTCCCTCTACTAAATTAACTCAAATTAAAGGCATTTATTTCACTTTTTTTATAGTGTGATCATTCTACTGCAATAAAAGCAGAGTTTATTTTGAGGCTTTTTCTACTACTACTTTTCCTAGGTAAAATCATTGTGGATTGTACTTTATATTACAGGATCTCTGAATAGCGGTTATTTAATCATAGGTGAGGATCTAAATGCAGACTAGTTCATGGCAAATAACAGAGAAGGACGTGTCCCAGTAATAAGAGGGAAATGTGAGGCAGAGAGGCTGCTGAAAAGTTAAATAAAGATCCATATGGGGACAAACGAGAAGGGCAGGAAATGGATTTTCTATTTTAGAAAACAACTAAACTAAAGGGGGAAAAGTGTAAATGATGCAGTATTATGAGAACTGTTTTAAAAAAAAACAAGTAATAAGAAGATAATAGTGCAACTCGGAATGCACAAAATGTTGGAAAAGGAAAGAAGAAAACATTGTTAATCGGGTTTTTGAAGTGAAAGTTACACATAAAGCTAAAAGCTGTGGTGGCCCATTTATTACACTATTTGTTTTTCTTGTCTTGCAATATCAGCTTCTCATATTCCAGGTCATAAATATCTAAATGCAACAACTTCATAAAAAGATTCAGAAACTGGGAGTGAGTGCTGCAAGTCCTTACAAAAAAGTATTGATCCATCACATTTTCTTTAGGATGATGCGTCCTGCCACACAAACAAACAATGTCCAACTTTCTTCCTCGTACTGAAAACGTTTTAGCGCCGTCAACGTGAAAGATTTAAAGAGAAGTTATATGATACTGCTGCTGAAGTACAGCTATTATGTGAAGAACTCCAAAGTTTGTTAGAGAACATTATTAAAAGAAATCCTTAACAAGAGCTTGCCATAAGCAAGCTACAGGATACAGCATGAAAGAACATTCCACAGTCAAATTAGACTAAAACTTAACTTTCTGGCTTCCATTTGGGCCAGACAACCAACACACATCCTGACAGTGCCGCATCGTTCCACAGGGATACTTCACTTCATCAGAGATGGAGAATCTGGTCAGAGGTGAAAGGAAGATGGATGGAGTTAAAAACAGGGCAATGGAAACCTGTTCGAAGCTGCAAGCCACTTGAGATCCCGCTAAAACCCACTGGGCTTTATGAAAGCTTTGCGTGTCCATTCTTGACTGAAATCTGACCCAAATAAACCCAAGTTACCTCTGAAAGCAGGAACTCTTTGTGTAACCTACTTTTGCTAAATAGCTGCCCTCAGTGGGATCCACGTAACACTACACAAAGCTCAGACGGGGTTCATCCAAAATGTTCCATGTACTTTTCTAATATACAGCAATTAAGATCATTTGTTTGCAGACAACACACAAGATGGATGACTTTGTGCAAACCAGTTAGGCTGTGGTCTATTCAGGCTGTCTTTAATGTACTTAATTTCATGATTCTCCTGTTTGTGAGTGAGATTGTGTCAGATCCCATGTCTCATCGTAAGCTTAGTTGAGTCTTGGGGATGAAAGCAAACATTATTTAACTAATTTTAGATCCAGTCATGGTTCACAGTTTGTCTTATAGTCTGAGCTGTTTATTCTCACTACAGCTTATTCTCACTACAGCAATTGTAGGACTACAATTGCAGATGGCAATTGTAGTCCTATTGCCATCTGCAATAATGCACCGCCCCTTGTCAAAACCAACCAATCAGAGCCAGGAGGAGGGTTTCAGCGTTGTCAATCAAACTCGTGTACATATTGCAGCTGTGTTAATAGCAGAGAAACAACTCACTCTTAAGGGAATACTGTTATATCCGCCGTCATCAGTGGCCATGCTAACTAGCTTGCACATTCATGGCAGACTTCATTGTGGTGAACTAGTAGCTGTAGGGCTGCAGAAAACAATGGAGAGTGTGTGAGCATGATTGATGGTGGTAACACACTCCTGGCTCTGAATGGTTGTATTTGAAGAGGGAAGTGCCAAGCAGACCTGCTGAACAGACCTGTTAATGTTAATTCAGTATTTAGCCAACATGGACTGAATAACTTTGGTCACTTCCTCCGCCAACATTGCTGTGCTACAGGCAGAATGCAATTCGTCATGGTTCCCAACTTCTCGTCCTGTACGCTGATTGGCCCGGTTGAAATTCTACTGGAGAAATTCACCACAGTGGGAGGAATCCCAGAGGGAGGGAGATGAGAATCAAGCGGAATTGCGCAGAAAGGCAAAGACCAGGCTAAAAAGTTATCTACTGCAGCTTTAAACCACTGTAAAACTGAATACAGTCTCCATATTTACTTAGTTATCTGAGACATTTCAAATTTATTAGGAATTCAGAAGAAAAATTTGGGCTAGACGTGAGGGAGTCAGGAATTTCTTGGGCATTAAAAAATAAGATTATTGGAAATTTTACTTTTGTCAGTGAATATCACATCAGAAGATATGTATCATTTTACGATAGAGTAAAGATGTTTTCTTTTTTAAAGAAATAAACATCCGTTCATTTCAAAAGTAGGATTGTTAAAAATGGGATTAAAACCGATCTATAAAAGCAGAGTAACAGAGAGCCTGTGAAACTTGGGTTTTTCTCTTTTACGCCTACACTAAATATTAAATATTTCTTACCTCAATAGAGTTTGACAATAAATATAAATGGGATACCAAGGGACAAAACCTTATCAGAGGTGCTTCATGAATATTTGTTTCAAGGTCACTATAGTGAAAAAGCCTTGATAACTTATGTTTTGTAGCAGGCACAGTAATCATTTGCAATCAAAATTCCTTGTGAGTGCACAAACAATCTGCTCTATTTTAGCGACTCATTTGATTTACAAATTGTCTGCCAGCTTGTTGTCCCTGTGGCAAACAGGCTTTCTTCTCCCCTCCTGGTGGCCCCCGAGTACCGGAATGACTTTCCATCCACATTTTCGACACTGAAGCCGATGCTTATACATCCTCCATACATGAATATTGAAAAATAAATATTGCCCCCCCCCAACCCTCCTATTCCCTATCTCACCTCCCAGTTCCCACAGTTGCATTATTGTCTGCCGAAATTTTATTGTCTTGCTCCTTGGGACCTGAGTTCGTCCTTGTGTTTTTAATATGTGAACAAAAACAATCAAAGTACCCCTGAAAGGAATGGAAATCAGTGCGTGAGGAAACAAAAACAACTTTATTGGGGCTGAAAGGCTTCAAGAGGAGATGCTGAATGTGTCAGACTGTTGCTTTCTCTGCACAAACTGCTTTTCTTTTCTTTTCCTTTTTTCCCCCTCATCAAAACGGAACAGCTATCCAAAATATTGCTGCTGTAATCGCAGTGAAATGTTTGAGCTATTGTCTGAGAGGGGACTGAAAACAAACACATGCAATTTTTTTGTAACTTTTACCTGTAAAAAAAAAAAAGAAGACTTTTGTAAAATGTGCATTTTCTTTCTTAGCTTCACAATTTTGCTCTTCTTTACTTAAAATCTGACTAAAATACACTAAATATTGTGTTGGCAAAGCACAGAAAAAGTAAAAAAAAATTTAAAACTTTTACAAAAAAGCAAAGATATCATCAGTACTTGTTGCAAGCTAGACTCAGCATGATGCATTATTGTATGAAAATATATTCCCAAAGTAATATTTGTACTTTTGTTGTCGGCGACAGGCACACACTCCTGCTTCTGCTGTTTTTCTGCCTATAAATCAGCTGCAGCATCAGTCTGTCTCTGCGTCACATACATATTCATGGGTCTGCAGCACAGTAGCTCATTGAAGCATGCGCCGATGATGCTTATACAGAATTTAAGACTGTCATTTGGCTCTGGACAGAGCTGCAAGCTGCCACATAAAGAGCTGCTTCACAGTTTAGTTGATGACACCAGCAACATTTTTAACAACTTAATGATAGTGTTCCCATGGCCCAAAAGCCTCTAAGAGGGGCGATTACCATAAGAACCACACGCGTACGAGAAAGCCTTTCATTTCTGTGAGCTGTCACAGACATTTTAAATTACACTTCTTTTTTTTTTTATTCGCAGGTTTGTCGTTCAGGTCGGCGTTTGGAATCGGAGGCCCTTGCTTTTTAACGTACTTCCCATGCATAAGTTTGGATGAAGAACCACAGTTTCCTTGTTTCTTTTGTAAGTGAGTCCCCTTATGATAGGATTCAATGATAGTCTCCAGGCGCTAGTGATCCCCATCATTGTACCAACTAGACATGAGCGGATAGATTCAAAATCCTGAGAATATAGATACTAAGTCGGTGTCAGTATCGGATCGATAGTGTGATAAGATTGACTTTCGTTTCAGATACCCTCTTGAAATTTCATTTTAACGAAAACCAATTTGATCTCAAGTTATTGTTTTTGCACTTCATTTTGACAACAATTGACACTCAGATTTGTTTTCTTCCTATTTTGTTTCTGTTTATCATGTAAATATGTTACTACGGTATTTTGTAGACACATATACAGTATATACTCTATCTAAATTTTGTCCTAGGTTTTAACTAAATAGTTGAATGGAAAAAAGCCTCAGTAACTCCTAAATGTCAGAAATTTGATGATATATCGCACTTGAATAATAAGTTAATATTATTAACTTATATTAACTTATAATAGTTAATTATAATAGTTTATATATAGTATCGGTGATACAGGCTCACCGATACAGAGCCTGTATCAGAGATACAGGCTCTGTATACTTGGTATCAGATTGATACCACAATATGAAGTACTGCACACCTCTAATACCAACACACATAAAATTGACATTTCAGATTAAAAATTCAAAAGTTAGGTTTTTATCATAGCTGCAATCCATATTCATAAAAATGAACAAAATAACACTTGCTATCCATGTACCATTTTATGTAGTTATTTAATGTGGCATAATAGGTATTTTTAACTGAATTGATAAAATTAAGATAAAAGTTTTCCATTGCATTTTAATTTATCAAAATTCATTCTCTAATAAAGCTCCTAAAATTGTTTGTTGATTTTGGTGTGCCATCACAAAAAACAACAACCTCCCTGGCATTTCCTTACGCTAGTTTTAATTTGACATGCAATGACATAAGGAACACAGAAAAATGAAAAAGAAGAAAACCTCACTCCTCCTTCTGGAGACAGAGGAGAGAGGGGGGGAGGGTAAACACACCCAGACAGCCAGAGAGAGCAATGTCTGACATCTCTGCTCTCTGAATGAAGGAAGAACCGAGTACAAAGCCAGTGCGACGAAGCAGAAAAGAAACGGAAGGGGGGAAGGACGAGGGGGAGAAATGCAAAAAAAAAAAAAAGGGCCGGCAGAAAAAGAAAACACAGGAGTCAAAGAGATGCACAGGGAACACAAAGACGCTGTGTTCGTGTTAGGGAGCTGGTGAGAGCGATGAGAAAACCGGCAGACTTCATTCGCTGGTGTTGCTGAGCTGCAGCGCATGCTCTCTCTCTCTCTCTCTCTCTCTCTCTCTCTCTCTCTCTCTCTCCCTGTGCCAACTTGGACCGAGCTTTGGTATGATTTAGGGGAAACGGGGTTAGGGGCTCCCGCCCCCCCCCCCTCTTCTTCTTCTTCTTCTTTGATTTGGATTTGCAGCGTTGTGCTGCAGGAGTGGATTTTGACCGTGCTGTTATTTCTGATTGAACACAGTGTGCGACGTGGAGACTCCTGCGGCGGCTGCTCCCCTTCTCCATTCCCCGCAGCCTCCGGCTCTGTTTGGGCTATGGTCCTGACTGAGAACCGGGGCATCACCCAGATGCACAACTCCGACTGTGCGGGAGGGTGAAAGGCAACAAACAGCAGCATGGGAGCGAAGCAGATGAAATGGTAGGACGCGGCTATTTAAAAAAAGAAAAGAAAAGAAACATTGTTATTCCAACATTACACGCCAAGCAGCCTACAGGCAGCTATTTTTATCGACAGTGCATGTATGCATCAGCGGCAGAAATACACAGAGCATCAGGCCTGCGTTCAGAATCCTCTCTTGATTTACGTGTGGATTGTAATCATGCTCAATAATTTATTTCGTCGTAAACGGAAGACTTTATAACCCAGAGGAAGCCGGTGATTACTGCATGTTTACGTTGCAGTGGATGTGGGTGTGTCCGCTTGTGTCTGTGTGATATGAGCCTCCAGTGCTTAGCAACTACTGATGTATGTAGCAGAACTATTCTGAACCACTTTACCTATAGTTACTGTTGCAGTGCCTTGCAGAAGTTTTTTGTTTTTGGGGGGAGAACAACAAACATCTGAATATTTTATTAGGATCTATATGTATATGACAGGCAAAAAATGGCACCGCTTAATTGTAAAGCGTAAAGCAGAAGGGAAGCACAATTTTCACAAATCTTTAGAAATGAATTTGAACAACGTGAGGTGCATTAGTATTTGTATTTGTTAGCCTTTTGGCGTAGGTCTCTACAAACGTTTGCTCATTCATTTTTGCATAGTGGCTCAAGTTCTCCCACACTTGCTAGCTAAGGTACATAAACGTCAATATTCCGGATTAGACACAAATTCTCTATTAGATTTAAGCATAAATTTAGTCTTAATCTCAATCCCAGCTTCCCTTGCCCTGCTGCCACCATGTTTCACAGAGGGGATTTTGTGTTCAGGATTATGTACAGTGTTAGTTTTCCAATGCAAGTCACATTTTTGCAAACAAGTCAGTAAATAAATTTTTCGTCTAATCCGTCCAGAACACATTCTCCGTCTACTGACTACAAGTGAGCGATACGGACTTAAAGTTTTATCACGATATTTTGTGGTGCTGTTGTGATAACAATAAAAGTGATGATAAGAACCATTTATTGCTTCTGTTTTGGGTAGCTGTACAACTGCAACTGTGTGTCAGCAGTTGCAGCCCCTGTAACGTTGCCTTATGTAATAACACCTCAATATGCAATAAAATCGGGCTTTGAATGTAATAAAAACATCATGAAAATCGCATTACGTAAAAATTGACGCAAAATGTAATAAAGTCCTTGAACGCATTTTTGTCTTGAATGACATGCAGGTCAATACTAAAGGTTCTGGCTATGACTCTGAAATGTAAACTAACTGACCAAAAGTTTCACATTTATCAACCAAAGTTTCAATTAATTGGAATTTATTGTGATAAATTTCTTATCATGATGAGAAATGTATTGCAGTAAATGATAAACAATACAATAACTGTCCAAACCTGCCACTGACTTGTAATTGTTAGCATCTTAAAAATACTTTCAAAGCGTGAGATAAATGTACTTTTAAGCTAAAAAACAAGGGCAGCTTAAATATATATAGTAATAGAGTAAGGTAACTATACACATCTCTTATACTACTACAAGGTGGAAAAGCTTTGTTGGCCACAATTAATTTTAATAGCTGGGTACCACTGGTTAGAAACATTGAGGTCAGTTGTGAACTAGATGAAATGTTTTTCTTTTATAAGTAACAAAGTACTTTAAATCGCATATTAACTGCGACGAACAAATGTGTATTCTCAGTCATTTTCCTCCAGAGCTTATTAAATCCGGTTAATCTGATGCTACTAAAGCTCATCCTGTGCAAATCCCGTGCAGCGCCTAATCTCCGGCTCAACCCATACGCTCCCGGTTTTGCGTGGTATTTGTTCCGTGTCTAACACCAGAAAGGCTTTCGGAGTAACGGCGTCTGTTCCAAAAGCGCCAGCAGATGCAGAGGCGGTTTTTGCGGGAGCCAACAGCTCCTTGGTCTGCTCTGGAAAAAAACAGTTGAGGATAATTACAGCAGCATCTGATAAGATGCTGAGTTCCTGCCTTGACGTGACCCCAAGAAACAACTCTGGGGATGCTAAAGTCATATACTTTTATCCTTCTCAGTGAAGTCAGAGGTCATCGTCTTCTATAAAACTGGATTATAAGAGGCCAAATTTTAAATTGAGGCTCTTACATGTGCCCCTTCAGTTATTTCATCCAATATTCACACATAAGGTGAAGTTTGTTGTTTCTTAAAAATAATTTTTTAAAACACACACAATTTGTTCCACCAGGGCCTTCTCACATTCCATTTTGACAACATAACATTCTTGAATAAAGCATGTTCAGCTGGTGGTGAACACCTCAGGCAAAGAATGAACATAAGTTGTTTTTCCTGAAATGTTTACATGCACTCAGCATGAGCTTAAATGTTATTCATGGGAGGGGTTGGGGGGGGGGGGGGGGGGGGGGGGGGGGGGGGGTTGTTATCATACAACTTCAGGGAGGTTTTTAAAGACAAGAAATGCCGGCAGAACCTTAAATGTTTTTTTTTTTTTTTTAACATTTTCTTAAGTCATACAGAATCAAAATTGTACATAGAGACTCAAAGGCCAGTGCCCCGGAAAACTTTCATCAGGGTGGCCAAATCCCTAAGAAAATTTTAGGCCCAGGAAAGATTTTAAGGTAGCACGCCAAAAGGAAAATAAATAAATAAAACCAAAAAACATATAGGCCTATCTATATTAGTGTAGATATAGGTCAGTACATCGATCTTTATATCTATATATGTTCATATTTCCTTTGTTTATGTTTTTCTCTGTGTAAAGTCCACAAAAATCTTTTTCCTTGCCTTTAGTTTCATTTTCATAGTAAAAATGTTGACAAATCTATATTAGTATAAATGTCAAAACCTTCACCTACTTTGAAGAAGTTTGGTTTTTAGCTCTTTATTTTTATTTTTATTATTAAACTGTTCTTTACCTACCAGGTAACATATAACTATGTCTTTCTAAAATGTTATGACTTGTTCTAAATAACATAAGCAGAAGCCTAAAACAGCAATCCAGTCACGTAGATAAAATAATAGTGAATAGTAATAGTGAAAAGAAAGCTCACTTCAGTTGAAACCAATAAACTCTGCATTTTGTCTACATGCTACTGTGCTAGAATCTGAAACATGAGTGTCGGCTTCTCAGCGGCCTCCCCAGTTCAGTCTCACATGCTGCTGCTGGTTCCTTCAGGCATGTTTCCAGTTTAGCTGAAGATATTGCAGGAATGTGCTCGGTTGGTTTTAAACTGGAGCAGCGTGAACGCCAAAGTGACACAAATGTTTGCTCTCCGTCGGTATGTTTGCTTGTGTTGAGTAATTCCTGCAGATAAGCATAAAGCCTGGTCACATGAAGTCGAAATCGTGCTGCTTATTTATGGGATGAAACATGTCTAACCGTGCAAATAGAATCCCTCGGGCCGTTCTTTGGTTTCGCCGTACAGCTTTCTCCCGCCGTACAGCTTTCTCCCGCCGTACAGCTTTCTCCCGCCGTACAGCTTTCTCCCACCGCTAAGCCACTGTGTGTTTTTTTTTTTCTTTTTCTTCCTCGCATTTTTTTTCTTCCCAGCAGCAGGCTGTTGAGTTCAGATGGCTTTTTTTTGTATCTATAATTTTTTTTCTGCACTGAGTGCCTCTAGATTTGTTTTCCTTGTCCCAAAAATTAGGTGGAAACTTTGAGGTGATTCAACTTTCTCGCTTATGGTTTCCAAATTTTGGAGTGAGTTGCCTTTAAAAACTGGACAGGAATTCTCGCTGCCTGTTCTTAAGTCTCTTTTGCCTGTAGCTTTTGGCATGGTCTTGTTTTTGTTCATGTTTTGCCAACATATTTTTTGGTTTTGTGTCTTTCATTTATCTTATTTTTGGATATCCCTTGGGTGAACTTGTTTTAAATTTCTGTTGCATAACTTAATTTCTGACCTTTCCGATGTTTTTTTTGATCTTTTTGTTGCTACTTGTTCACCAATCTTCGCAAACAAGAAGACTTTTGCTCATGCCTGTTTTGGTAACAAACATCGCTGTACGATAAATTGTTCCAGTAATTATTGTTGTTTTGACATCATTTTCAAGCAATTTATTGATAATGGCACAGTAATGCAAGTTCACCCTTTCAAAAACCAACAAAGTTTAATTTCATAAAGAACATTTAACACTGGAACTGAAGACATTTTAAATATCCAAAATAAAACACAACAATCAAAAACAAAAAATAAAAAGGAAATCAGACACTTGCAACCAAAACCATAAGTAAAATGGATTCTGATATCTCTGTAAACAAAATTGCCTTTCTAAGAATACTAATCATCTGCTTGTAAATAAGAATTGCACAATATATCAGCACCAATACGGTTATCGGCCGATATCAGTCATTTTTAACATGTCAAAAGAAAAAAAATAACTTGGTCGATATTGTCAGGTGATATTTATTTCCAAATTGTTGCCGTTTGTTTCTGGAATGGATTGGTCATTTAGTATTTATTTGGTCATGTGAGCGTGACGGTCATTCAGCACAGGATTGTGGGTAGTTTAACTAAAGCAGAAAAACAGCGGTAGAGTCCAGTGATGTGACCATTTTTGTCAGTGTTAAAATGACAGTGAAACATAAAGATATAGTACATACAATGTCTGTAAATATCGGTTCTTGGCTATAACGGCAATATTGATATCGAATATTCACATCAGCCCAAATATTCAAATTGGTGCATCCCCAACTACATGATGGTAGTTGAATGAGCTGAATTAAATTTTTGGGGGCATTGAAGCAGAGAGAGTTTGTGCTTGTGGATGCCAAAAAAAACAAAACAAGAATAAAAAATTAAACGTTGCAAGAAATACTTTTGCAAGACCATATTTTATTTATCAGGATTATAAATGATGTGGGTTTAAATTGCTTTCTCAAGATGGGTATAATTCAGATTTTCATCTGGCAGGTAATGCCATTTTTACGTTTGTAGGTTTGCTTACTGCTCTCAGCTTGCCTGTGTACAAATTTTCACCCCCCTCTGTCTCCCCTCACCTGTTCTTACCATCTGTTTCAGCCTGAGCTCCGCCAGCCCTGCCCACTCCCCCAAAGAGGAATATGTTATCGCCCAGTCCGCTGAGGCCCCCGCAGGAGAAGCGGACCCTCATCGGCCTGATAACCAGGGGGGAACTCAGGAAGACAAATCCGAGCCGACAGAGAGGAAAACTGTCCAGGGTCGGTCGACGGCATGCGAACTCTCGTAGAAGCCAAATATCAAGCCATTTCAAAAACAAGCATCCGAGCTTATTCTCCCTGTCTCTTCCTCTCAGAGGATGTGCCACTCTGTGGGTTGTGTCCCACGCTCGGCCGCGATGGGCAGGAGGAGGAGGAGAAGTCCTGGGAGGAGCAACTGGACGTCCACCAGGAGCAGCTGGAGAAGGAGATGCAGGAGGCCAGGAGGATGGTGTTCCGGCTGCAGGTAACTCCGGGCGATAACGCGCCGGAAAACGGGCCGGTCTCGGTACGGAGGCAGAAACAGCTGCAGACGAACGCAGCATGTGATGAGATTTCATTCAGGTCGAGCTAGACTTTTTCAGTGGGTTGAATCACATCAAATAAACAGCGATAAATTGAGAGGATTGGAGCAACTGGGGGGGGAAATCAATCTTCTCAGATCTAAACCCAGAATTAAAGTCGGAATTTTGACATCAAAAGTCAGAATTATGAGAAAAGATTCGATTCTTTTTTTTCTGTGCCCCTAATCCTTTCCTGCACTTAGATGATCTATTTGGTTATTTAATTAACTGTTAAATTTGAACAAATTTGTATTTCTTGACTATCAGCATTTCACGCCGTGCAGTCATGATTTGACATGATATGATATGAGACTACAATAAAAAAAAGAAAATAATACGAATCATATCTTTTTTTTTTTTACTTAACCAAACATCCACCTATCTTGTCTTTATTCATTTACCCATACTTTGCATACAGATATTCATATCCAAGGACGATTTAGAGACACTATTTAACCTAACATGCATATCTCTGGACTGCTGGAGGAAGAACTAAAGCATGCATGGGGGAGAACATGCAAACTCCGAGCATAAAGAGTCTATTCTGGGATTTGAACCCAGGACTTTTTAGTTGTAATAAAACAGTGCCAACAACTGTGCCTTAGCTAAACATAGTACAAGTACATTTACTCAGAACAGACAGAAAAAACAAAAGCAGTGTTCTTCCTTTGTAGTTAAAAATAGAGACAGCCATTTCTTGTGTTCAGCAGTGCAGCTGCAGAAATACATAAAAAAAACAACACTGTAAAAAACTCTATAAATAAACATGTCTGAGGACTCAGAGGTGTGTTTTCTTCCACATACAGTAGTCTGTTTGATATCCTTTTCTATTTAGCTCAATTGCACTGCCTTGTTTCTCAGACTCCATGCAAACGTATTCATACCCCTTAAAGTTTTTAACATATTGATCCTTCCAGACCACTGAGCTTTTCTGGTTCTAGTCTGCGGTGCATCCTGAGAACCAGAACATATCACTATATAAGAGTTTCACACCAGACGATACTGATAATTATTGATTCGTTTTTTTGTTTGTTTTGAACGTCTGAAATACTGCAGACGCCGTTGTTTATTTTTAAGCAAACTTTGCCGTGACGTTTCCTGTTTTATGCAGAGTTTTCACCAGGGATGCACCTATCCACTTTTTTCACTTCTGATACAGATACCAATATCTGAACTTTAGCACAGGCCAATACCGGTCCGAAACAGAAAAACATTGCTGAATTGACTTAAAGTGTTTCTTTTTCTAAACACAGGCATAAATATACTGAATAATACATTTATTTGATAATTCTGCACCAGTACAGCACACAAAAGTACTAAATAGCTTCACAATCTTGGTCAAAGATGCAAAAATAACAACGTTTATCTATTCAGTCATGGAATTAGGAATAAAATATTTGATAAAAAAACTAAAACTGACAAAAACAATAGGTTGACTGTCTTGGTCAAATGTAAAAAATAAACTGCAACAATAATTCAAATGATTCAGAAAGCGAAATTAGAAATTCTAAATATAATGCAAAATAAATAAAACTTAACACCACTCAGAGCACAAAGCATAGAATTAGACTGCATAGATCCGCTCTTATGTGTCGGGAACGTCGTTGCCGATGCCCGATCTAGAAATCTTTTTTTCAATATCGGTGCCGATACAGATACTAACATCGGATCGGTGCATCTCTGGTTTTCTCTCCACGCCGTTGTTTATTTTTAAGCAAGTTATGAGGCACGGTGGTGAAACCTTAAACCGCTGCTGCGCTAGTTACTCCACAGGTTGGTTGCTTGGTAACCAAAAAGCAATGCCACACACCTTGCTAGCTGACCATGAGAGGTTGCGCAACTAAAGCCTTGCCCTCTGCCTACATCCCCCAGAGTGCTTTATGGTTCTTGATCAGTTATCCATCCATCAATCAATCAATCAATCAAAAGACATTTGGGGCGAGAGGCGGGATACACCATGGGCAGGTCGCCAGTCCATCGCTGCAGCGTTATCCTATGTATTGACTTTTGAGCTGCGTTCCTTCTCCCATGTTGTCTCCCTAAGGGTCTGCTGCTGCACGGCTCCCTCCCTGAAGAGGACCAGGACGGATCCGGGAGCTTCGGAGACGGCCGGGCGACCACGGAGCAGCAGCTGGTACGCTCCGGCTCCCTCCCTATCTCTGCTAACCTGAGAAGGCCCCGCTCGGTCGCAGATCTTGCTTGAAGCATCCGTGTCGGGCCTCTTCTCACTGTGATGATATTTTTTCAGCCGTCACTCCCTTCTGGGGTGTTGGTGGGAGAAGCCAGCAAGCCGATGAATTCTCTCTGATCTGCCGGCCCGCTGTCACGCGTTTCTGTTGCCTCTTCATGCGTTCTGACATTTTCTCCCCTTCTCTAATTATCCTGATCATGCGCTCTTCCTTTGAAGGTTCTAATCCGCAGTCGTCTGGACCAAAGCATGGAAGAAGGCCTTGATCTGAAGGTACGGTGATGAAGTGTAATTGCAATTAATATAGATGAGCTTCCTTTTGTGTAATGAGGGTGTTTGCGTGTGTGTGTGTGTGTGTGTGTGGCTCACAGAGGGAGCTCCTGAGGCACAAACAGGAGACGCGACACATTCAGGCCATCAAGGTAAAGCCTCTTAACTTATCTTTGGGACTAAAATGGAGTGAAGGACATAAATCTTTTTTATTATTTTAAATGCACTCTGGATGAGGTGATATGCACTTAAAAGATGTATCACAATGTCTTTCTGTTCTGTTGTGTCCATAAAATCTATTTGTTGCATCTTTGTTTAGGTAACTGTGTGGCTGTGACTGTGTATCACACCAACTATAGCCCCACAAACACAAATACTGTCTGTGAAAAACATTCCCACTTGTAAGACGCTTCTTTAGGACACCAGTCACATAATGAAGTGTGATTTGTATCACTAAACTTCACTCTAACTGTATTTAGTCATATTCTCAAGTTTATTGGTATTATTGACACTTTCATCGAACAAATAGAGAAGAAAATAGTAAAACTAACAATCCTGACAGTTTTGGGGGGTTTTAAACATTCATTGGAATTTATTCTGATTGTGATATATCAGGATTCTTCTAACAAATTTCTCACAATAAATGGCAAATGACAAAACTTAGTAGCTTTGTGCACCAATCAGACTTTTCTAGCCAGTACTGATTTAGTTTTCTTTAAAGTCTGACTAAAGTCTGACTTTCCAATTTCTGTTCCTACTAACTTAATAACCCTTATAATGTAACATTTGCCCCCATATAGATTACTTCTGTTTTATTATTATTATTTATTATGGGGGAGTAAAAACCTAAGACTTTAAAGAATAAAGAATATAATTGTGACTTTTAGTGTCATTCTGCTGTAGAATGCAGCAATGGAATTAAAAATATGAAAAAACTGGAAAAACTACTGAAACATGTATCTGCATTTAGAAATATTAGTGAGCGATTTATTATTTTTAGTTTAAGTTCAAAGAGCCACAGGTTACAGACACCTGGTTTAGATTATTCGATATTTTCAATTAATAAACTAAATCATCAATTGAAAGCTACTTTTTGTGTTTACTCAGGTTATCTTTGTTTTATACTGCACTTTATTTGATGGTATGAAACATTTAAGTGACCAAATTGTAAAAAACCTGAAGAACTGAGAAAATGCTTTCTCTTCACTGTCGCAGAAGAAATGTATGACAGTCCCCATAACATAAATAGTTTTTAATGCAGCAAAAAATGACAACAAAATACAAAATGATTCTTGTATACGCATCAAAACATGTGTTTATTAAACTTAAAAACAGTGAGTCGAAGTAAATGCTGTTTCTTGATCCATTTACAGACTTTAAAATGGTGGAAATTTAGTCTGATTCAGTTGACTGTTGCGTCTCTGCAACATATAAAGTTTAGATTTGATTCCTTAACAAAATAAAGAGAAAATAAAAGAAGAAACAGTGGATGGCTGTTGATGAAATGGAAACGATTCGCCCGCCTTTCACGCTGATCTCTCTGATCTTCCTGTTGCTCTCATTAGGATGCGCTGCAGCAGCGCCTGTCAGTGCAGGACGACGCCGTGCTGCAGCTAAAGCAGGAGCTACTGAGGTGCAACATGGCCAAAGATCAGTTGGAAGGAGAAAATGTGAGACAAGTGATGATTTCCTTTTCTGACCTGATAAAATATTTGGCTGGGATGCAAGGGTACGTAGAAGAAATCTATCGAGAGCTTACCGTATTCCCCACTCTCCCCGCCTGCAGGAGGAGCTCAAACGCAAGCTGAGTGAAAGGAACAAATTACTCACTGAATATGAGGTACGGCCTTTCATTACTTACACTGTAATGGATTTTCTTTTCGCGCGCATGTAATCACTTTTGTCGTATGTATTTTCTATTTTTGTTTCTGTTTTGTCAAAACTGCAGCAGCAGCAGCAGCAGCTGGGGAAGAAGGACAGGTTGCTGCAGATTCAGAAGCTTGATGAAAGTCAGCATAAAGCACACGAAGTCGGCCACGGACGGGTACGGAGAGCGCCGCGGTTACAGCGTCGCCACGCCACGGTCCAACATTTCAGCATGAATAAAGCTAACAATCATCAGAGAGTCTTCGCACATGACGGGGCGCGCATTTCTTCCTATCATAACAACAAATCATTTATACAATGGAACCACTGATGTATTTAGACAGCGCCAAGCTTGAAAACAAAGCTGTGTTTTCTCATTCAACTCGGCGTTGTAGGCTACAGAGCCCAGTTCTCACTGCAGAATAAACAGCGCATTAATCAGAGGTTGTTTTTTTTTTAGCTTTTTTTAATGAATTTCCTGAACTAGGGAGCTTTTCTTGAAGAAGAATTACTCAAAAATAAACACAAGTGCTCCAAGTTTTACTGTAACTTCAAACATAGCATGTAGAGCAACAAAGCGAGTCACTAATATGTTTATAATGAGTTTGTGACAACAATAAAGATCTTAGTCTGGGAATTAAACTTTTATTTAATTTTGTTTTAGGTGCAGTCAGAAGTTTGGTATAATATTCCATTTTCATTTCAGTGACTTATTTGAATTGTTGACTTTGGGATAATAACGCAAAATACAATTTAAGTGAAATTTAAAAAGAACTAAGTGCAGTTTATCGTAAATATCTGCTCTTTGATACATAGTCAAATATGAATCTGAATTATACCAGATTAGAAAAACCGTGTCAAGATTCTACTTGCTGAGGAACATGTTTGAGGTTGTAAAAACATATTAGAGACTATATGAATATTTTTGACATGTGAGTTAGTTAAACATAATAATTAGATAAAGCTCCAAATTAATTGTATTTTCCCCACTCTACCATGTCTCCATCTTACAGACATTTAGAGGTGAGAATGGTGGCTGTAACAACTTGGTGGCGTCGACTTCTCCTTCAACATTTCAGCACAATGCACAAGTACGTGTCAGTTTTGGGGTTTTTACTACTTTTTAATTATATATATATATATGTATATATATATATATATATATATATATATATATATATATATATATATATATACATATATATATATATATATCAAAGATCTGCAAAGATCTGCAGAATTTAGAATTCTGCAGATTTCTGAATTTTTTAGAGCTGTACAATGATTTTTATGTGATTCTGCTAACATGTTGCGAAATGTTATGCAATGTGTGTAAAACGCTTTGTCTATTAGAGGGATCACCCAGGGAAGTCATTCAGAACAATTTATAAGGAAAATACTAACAGTTTACAGGGACAGTAATATGTAAAGTTTACTTTTTTTTTTAGCTTTGCATCATAACATGTTTTAATGTTATTCCCTCATCAAAAACATACCTGGAGTGTCGCAGAACAACTGGGTGGAACTAGCTCCGCCTTTGAGATGTGGTTTTCAAAGCGACAAAGGCCCAACTTCAAGGTGTTAAATTCAAACTTCTTTTATAGCATGGAGATTGAGCAACCATCTCACCTCCAATTGAAATCTGGAGTTATCTGATTTGTTTTATTCACAGAGAAACGGAAGAATGTCTAGCGCTATCAGTAACTCGGTCTCCACCTAGACAACAGACATGGAATGGAGAAGCAACAGTGAACCTGAATACAATAAGGGACTGAGCGATAGCTTAGGTCCTACAAGATGCTCTGGATATTTTATATCTGCTGTAGAGAGAGCAGTTCACTTTAAACAATCTGATTTAGAAGGCTGGGTCTGTTCTGGAAATTTTTCTTTACTGGTATTTTGATTGTTTGTTTATGGTGATGGTCTTTGTCTTGGAGGTTGAAAAGCCTCCTGCCATCTCCTTCATCTTTAGCTTCGATTCTGTGAAAGTGAACTGAACTGAGTCTGTTTTGCCACAGGGTGAGGAGCTGCAGCTCGTCAGGGAAGCGCTGCGCAGTCTGAGGGACAGTTTCTCGGGTCATGACCCCCAGCATCACACCCTGGACACTTTGGAGCAGGGCGTGGCCAGCCTCATGGACCGACTCCACTCTTTGGACAACCAGCGGAGACAGGAGAAAGGAGTACGAGCAGCTGCACACGCTGGCTCTGAAATGACTTTCTTGTTGTTTTGTTTTGTTTTCAGCAGGTGTTTCCCAGAAGTAATTGTATAATATGTTTTTTTCTTCTAGGAGGAATTTAAATCACCAGGACGCAGAGCCAACTCGACAGACCGTGACTCCTGGCCGCCGAGCTCCAGTAAGACGAGCAGAATCTCTATATTTTGTTCATCCCCAGCAACATCCTAACTTAAATCACATGATCCCCTTTATTACACACCTACTTGTGGGCGATGGATCATCAGAACCGTTACAGAATTCGATTTTTTTTTAGTTAAAGTTATTTGTGTCATTATTTTTCAGAAGTGGCACACTCGCACAGCAGCCCGGGACTAGACGCCGTCGTCTCTACTAAAGTGCTCTACTTCACAGATCGCTCGCTCACTCCGTTTTTGATCAACATCCCGAAAAGGTACCAAAAAAAAAAGAAAAAAAAAAAGTTTAGAATAGTAATGATTTTTTTTTTTTTTGTGGAGGGGTTTATTCTTGCAACAAAGTATTGTATACTAAGAAAAAAGAACATAAAAAAAATAAAATTACAAAAACAAAGTCATAATATTCTTAGAATAATGTTATAATCACTTTATTCTTAAATTTTGATGTCATTCTCATAATATGACTTTAATTAATTTTAATTATGACTTTACTCTTGCCATTTTATTTTTTACCATTTTCTAAAAGTGATTCTCTGTCATATATTCCTTCCCTGCGGGACGATATATTTCTTTTATCCAATTTCAAAAACAAATTGCTTCTGGAGAGCTGAAGCCTGATTGCGGCATGTCCGGAGCTTTAAACTGGGTTCTTTGGCAGCTTGTGGTTTATCCTAGTAAAGCTTCATGTTTCTTGGCGTGTATGGATGCATAGATCATGACTGACGGTGTGTGTTTACAGGCTGGGTGAAGTGACACTGCGAGACTTTAAGGCTGCTGTAGACAGACAGGGCAGTTTCAGATACCACTTCAAGGCTCTTGACCCAGAGTTTGGCACAGTGAAAGAAGAGGTAGGTCACTCAATTTAACATCACTTTCAATATGAAAAATAACAATAAAAACTTACTCCACTTCTCTTCCAAAAATATCCATAAATTCTGTCACATGTTGTCACGTTACAAAACAAACTTTATTGCAACTATTGGGATTTTACATGCCAGTATTTCGAGAAAAGTTGTTTAAGGCTACAAAAACATTAAAAAAAAAAAATCTAACCAGATAATTTTGGTCTAGTTTCTATTGCAAATATCTTTGAACACTTGCACCAAGACAAAATTAACTTACCAGCAAATTTTCAGCAAGATATAGAAGTAACCAGTCATTTTTCACGTTATTAGTGAAATAGTCTATCAATGAAACTTAGCACTTTTTCATCAATATTAAGGAATTGACTTAAAAGAAGCACCTACAGTATATCTTCCTGAAAAGTTACTTAGAAACTAGCTTTGTTTTATTTTAATTATATAAATATATTTGGACTAGATTTTAGACCAAAATAGTTGGCAAAATTATGAGTTTTTGTAACGTCCAGGAAGAGGAAAACCTTAAACATACAATTGGAGTAACAATGTTGTTCTATCACTAGCCTAGCTAAAAGCCAGTCCCTTTTTAATACGCTTTACTACATACAAGGGATCTGGATCCTCGGCTATTGAGAAATTATTGCTTGCTGGATGTGTGGACTGTAAAATTTTTAAACGATTGGATCTGATTTTACCCAGTCGCTAATATTTGCTATGACTTGCGTAATGTGCTATCTCGGTGATATACTGGAAATCGGTGGGGGGAGCGGGCGATATTCAACATGTTGCATTGTCTTGGCCTGATATCGCAGTGTGTGTGGTGTTCCCATGAGGATAAACAACAATGCCCGGAAACAGAAAGGGGAATTCAAAATATACAGAAGACAAAACAACTGCCATGGTGGACCAGAAAGTCTTGTGCAGACTGGAGAGGTCTTTGTATTGTTTTTCTCCAGAAACCTTCGCCATTGCTTCTTCCTAGTCTACCATGTTTGTTTACTCTGAACTCACGTTGGACCTTGAGAGGGTTTGAGAGATTTGACATCTGAGAAATCGGGCTCAATGGGAGAAATCCCAGACTGAGTACTGAAGAGAGATGAGAATCAAGCTGAATTGCGCAAGAATAGCACATAAAATTCCCCCCAAAATACATAAAAATTTGTGATTGTGAAAAGTCCAAGGGGTATGAATATGTTTAGCTTAAGATGCTACTCTTCCACATCTGTAAATGCCGTTTTTGTCGACTGTCCAGGTGTTTCAGGATGGAGCAGTGGTCCCCGGCTGGGAGGGGAAGATTGTGGCGTGGGTGGAGGAGGACCACGGCGAGCGGAGGTAGAGCCAGAGATCACCACTACAAACCTCAGCCTACAGCATCAAGAATTTAACCGGAAACATTTGTTGTGCCATTAAAGGGGGGGGAAAAGCTGTTAAACAATAACTGGGACCAAGGGAGGTAACACCTTTCACCCGCAGCAATGTTGGAAATGTTTCACACCAAGAAAATGACTCGACATTTGGGTACCGCTTTATTTAATAGAATTGCATTTTACACATTGATACCGGCTTGAAGACGAACATGTCCAACTGCAATGTTAACGGCCAGTAATGTGATACTTGAAGCTTTGAATGTTTAGGGAAAAAAAATGTTGGAGGAGTTTGTGTTCATAACGGTTGTAATCGGCTCATCGAGTGCAGAGTTCAAAAATACAGTGTTGACATATTACACAACGTTCCATATTGCCAAAAAATCTCGTTGTTCTGCATTGATTTTGACATTTTAATAAACTTAAATTATTACATGGAATGTTTTCTTGACCATGTTTCCCCCTATGTAGAAACACTTTCTGTCCTGTCAGCACTGCAGACCACCAAAATCTTACCAGGTGATTTTCTAGTGCGAATATTTTGATATAAGACAAAACAACCTTACAAGCAACTTTTCAGGACTAAACAGGAGCTTGTTTTAAGTCAATAATTTCTTAATATTGATGAAAAAAATACTAGTTATAAGCGAAATGATCTGCCAGTAGACCAGGACATTTTTTCTTCTAATAGGGGAAAAATGTCTTGTTCTACTGGCAGATTATTTCACTTATAGCTAGTGTTTTTTTCATCAATGTTGAGGAATCATTTATTTAAAGCAAGCTCCTATATCTTGCTAAAAAGTTACTTGTAAGATAATTTAGTCTTATCTCAAGTGCTCTAAGACATTTGCACTAGAAACTAGACCGGAAATATTAGATTTTGTGTTTTTGCAGCAGGCTTATTGTTCAATAGAGACCACTAGTATCAAAAATCTTCTCACAAAAAAGGCTAAAATATACATTCCTCATGTAGTTCTTCAGGACACGAATTGTTATTAATGTCAATAAATCTTTTGGTAGGCAGTGGAGGGTTAGGAATTACACTTGTCCCTGCACATCAGCCTACATAGCACACTGGGACAACCTAACACATTTCTCTGTAAGAACATTCTGAAAATAGATCAATTTACAGCTCTGCCTCAAACTACAACCAAAACAGCTTGTTAGATTTTAGTTTGAAGCACGGCTTGTATGTTCCCACGCAGTACGCGCTCTTAATTCTGACTGCATTGTGTAGCGCTCTTCTTAAGGTGTGTTTTCTGTTGCTGTGAGAGTTCCCTCCTTACATGCGTGACCCGGCGAACCCTCTCTCTCTTCTTGCTGAAGTTAATTGGTCACAAAACAGCTGCTGTCAGTGTGAGCCTCCGTTTCTTCTTGCTGAAGACGGCAGCGGCCGTGTCCTCGTTCACTGTTTTTGGAAACTCCAAAAGCAAATGGTAAACATCTTCCACTTCTAGAAGAACATCCTCCTGCAGAATTATAAAAATGTATATATTTATATATATATATATATATATATATATTCAGGGAACTGTAAGACTCACAGACCAATTATGCGTTTTATATGACATCCAGCCATCCAGCGAAGCACAGCGGAATCGTAGCGGTTCATTATAAGTGTTTGGGGCAGAGGAGGTGAGTAACGGCTAACCTTAGACACTCTCAGCTGGCACTCTGACATGGAGCGAACTTTCGGCAGCTCCACCGTCAGCTCCACGCTGCGAGGGACTCCCGCCGCGTCGCTCTTCACCTCCACCACATACTCGGGCTCCCGAGGCCCCTGGAAAGTGCTGGAAATGACCTGGATCAAATTCGCCTTGGTCTGCTCCGCGGGCCTGCAAACGATTTGGGCGGCGCTGTCCTCCTCCGATCGCTGGGAAGAGGAGATCTGTCGCAGGAGGGCGGCTGGAGTCTGACTGGCTGTGAATGAGAGAAACCGGTGGGAGGACGTAGACGACACACCCTCGCAGGAAGGGAGCCAAACGCCCCGAGTAAAGAGGTTTGCCGCATCTTATCAGAATAAGAGGAGTTACAAGGCCTGTGAAATTTTGCTGTAATATAAATTAGCCCACTAATTACTGCAATAAACAATAGTAATGTACCGGTTTGACACCCTTTTGAAGTAGGGGTGCACTGATTGCAGTTTTCTGGCTGATTACTGATATTTAAAAACATGCTGACTCTGATTTTGGCTGATGCTAATTTTTTCTTTTTTGTCTGAAATGTCGCTAAATATAGCAAGAAGTCACCGAGTTGATAACAGTGGGGTCACTATTGTTAACTGCAAACGTGCAGATATGACCTCGTGGGCCGGTCTGTCAGTCAAACCTCTCTCACGGCAGAGCAAAAGAGGAGAGCAAAAAATTAGGGATGCACAATATATCCAAACTAACATTGATATCAGCCAATATTCGTCATTTTTTTAACATATCTATATCAGCCAGATTAAATAAAACTTGGCCGATATTAAAACCTGATATTTATTTCAATCTTGTTGCCGTTTGTTTACGGTTGGGGTTGGTCATTTAGTATTTGTCTGGTCATGTGACAGTGACAGTCATGCAGTGCAGGATTCTCGGATTGGAAAATATTATCGGCCGCAACAGCAGTATTAATATCAGATATAAATATCTGCCCAAATTTTTATATCGGTGCATCCCTAATGGAAATGACTAATCTCATTTGAATTTATCACACGATTAGTTGATCAGTTGCTTATTTTTACAAGTTTGGGGGGGTTACTGGGTTACTTACTTCTTTCCAGTTGCTTGGAGATGATGGGCAGCTTCTGAAAGCCGAGCCGACACTGCAAGTCGTCCGGGTTACCTTTCGGACTACAGCTGACGACGCTGTACTCCTGAGATAACAGCATCCCGTGCTGTTGCTGGGCAAAGCTCAGGGCCAGCATATAGATATTATTAATATCTACT
The DNA here is from genome assembly GCF_001444195.1 of Xiphophorus couchianus. NCBI lineage: Eukaryota > Metazoa > Chordata > Actinopteri > Cyprinodontiformes > Poeciliidae > Xiphophorus > Xiphophorus couchianus. Next base: position 26,149,120 of record NC_040245.1, on the reverse strand, counting down.
TTATCCTCTTTCCTCTTCTGTAGCACTGAAGTATTTAGCGCCACATCCAGCACAGCGAAGCAGCCTGCAGGGGTTAAAACCGTTGAGTGCCTCGCTCACATCGTGCAACGCAAAACGAAGGTCGTGGAGCTTACAGCCACCTTGGTCCTCTGCGTTGCATCTCTCTAGTTTTCCTCCGCACAAAGGAAGGGAGCTGCTCTGATCCTGAGGCGCAGGCACACGCTTCCAGCTGCAAATGTTAATGTAGAGCAAGCCTGGCTTTGGCTCCTGGGAAGGACACAGATGAGCCTGAGATCTTTACATACATTAGGCATAAAAATCATACAAATGTACTGCTCCTAAAGATGCCTTTGATGCATTCGGTTTCCAGGGTGGAATGATTATATAACAAATATTTCTCTGGGTTTAACAAAACAAGAAACATGAATCTGGTGCCAAACTTTGAATTTCCTGTGAATTTTGTCTAATACACATAGGGTCAAAATTACCCATACGACAACAGGTTCCAATATATAACCCAGTAATGTTTGGATAAATGGACATAAAATAAACTAAAATGAGCTTGATCATCTCCATTATGGCGATTGATTTTTTTTTTTTTAAAGAGCAATCAGACAATCAGAATCCATTGTATTTATGGTATCAGCTGTGTGGTTTATATTTCTGTTTTATTTATGGTTTTTTTGGTTGTGTTTTATTTTGGATAATTAAAATATCTTCCTGCTCCAGTGTTAAGTATTCTTTACAAAATTAAAGTTTATTAGTCTTGGCAAGGGCTACTTGAATACTTGAATTATTATACCATTATCAATACATTACCTGAAAAAGGTCTCAAAAGAACACATTTTTCACATCAGAATAATCACATCAGATTGTGTTATTGTGACAGGCTTACATGTAAGCACATATGAGAAGTTTGTAATTAGTGTCCAAACCCAGCTTTTCAGTTTTTCCCCCACAAACTTTTAAAAACGTTAAAGTCTGACTCTTTCCACAACCTTAGTGTTAGCCTAGTTTATCCATCCCTGAACTAGTTTTGATGGGTTGTTGGTGTCCTGTTGAAATGTTTAACTGTTTACAACCCGGGTGTCAAACGCATTTTTATTTTGGGACATTTCAACAATGATAACTTGTTGAAATATGAAGAAATGGCTGTCTCAACTAGCAACTTTGCATCAATGTAATTTGGCAGTGTAAAGATACAAACAAAAAACTGTTCTGATTTGATTTATAATATTTATTACATAGAAATGGGGTGTTGGATTTGGCCCTGGGGCCTTTAGTTTGATACATGTTTCTTCTGTCTAGCTGCTTATTTGATGGCAAGATGAAGAATTTTGAGGTAGTCTTGCTTTTTTTTATTATTCCATCAACTTGATAGACATTCTTAGACAACTTGACACCATTCCCACTTTCCATCAGCAGGACGCTGCTGCCACCAACTGCTTCAAAGTTGATATCGTCTACTTGGTTTAATAGCCTCGTCATGACTTATTCAAACGAACTTTTTCCCCCCCATTTTGACCGCATATCCCCATGTTTAGTCTCTTCTGACTGTAAAACCTCATCCAGAAGGCATTTGACGTCCCCATATCTGAAAGTGCAATCTGTCCTAATCCAGCGCAGCTGCTGCTGCTGCTGCAGGAAACTCACCAGTATCTGAGTTCGCACACACGAATGGAGCTCAGGCGGTGCGTTGAATTCAGCTCCTCTCTTCATTTGCTCCTCTATAAACTTGCGGTAAGCTGCTGGGTCGCTTTGAGACAAGTCGTCCAGCATGGACCAAAAGTGGCTGACCTGCTGTAAAACATCCTCCCTTCCGCCGTTGCTGGACATCATACGAAGGTGAATGTCTTCCTTTAGCTTCTAACTGCTAGCTAGTGCTTTAAACTACAACCTCCGGTTGTTTTGTTTAATTTATTTATTTTTTGGTGTAGCTAAAGTATGTCGAATGTCTTATTAACTGCACAAGTAAAGCTAACTTTGTTGGTGTTGTTAGTTGCTATAGAAACTAGTTTTTAAAGTATATCACAGTCGCCACCTGGTGGTCGAGAGGTGTTTTTGCAGCGCAATAATCACAAGACATTGCTTTTAGAGGGGTACAATTTATACTCGGTACATAAAAGATATAACATGTATGTTTATATTTTCACTCTCTTTATGTGTAGGTCAGCTAACTGACATTTAAAGTATAAATAAAACACAGCCATAGTTCTCCACTATCCCAAATGAATCAGCAGAATCCTCTTCTGTTTTTGCTTTTCTTGTTCTCAGTAATTCTGCAAAAAAAAAAAAAAAAACAGTGATCATTATCAGTCATTGAAAACTACAATTATGTTTAATTGTAAGCAAGTCAAAACTGATAATGGTAGTGCATGACGATTGTAATTAGGTGTCATGTTGTGAACCGTTTAAATTTTTACAGTGCCTTTCAAAGTCATCCACACCTTGTAAATTTTTTCCATACTCTTTTTTTTTTTTTTTTTTTTTTTTTTTTTTTTTTTTTTTTCAGATTAGTTACAAACTTCTCTGTATTTTGGGGGGATGTTATGTGATATCAGTGAACATAAAGTAGGGCATAATTGCTAAGGGCAGGAAAAAAAGATGCACAGTACTAATAAAAATCTGAAAAGTGTGGCGTACTCATGTATTCCGTAAATTTTCTTTTCTCCTGTGTGTAACTTAATCTCCATATAAATGAGGGTTCAGGTAAGTGTAAAGCAGTGTAATTACAAATTTTGTGCCACAAGTTCTTCTACTAGGTTGTCTGCTTCTCCATTTTCTGGTTCTGCATCCCCAGAACCAGAAAATGGAGAAGCAACGTTCAGTTTTTGTACTCTTATAATCTGGAACAAACGTTCAGAAGTCTGCCAAACCACCGAAATGCTGAGTTCCTTTAAATCAGGGTGAAAAACCCACCTGTTCAGAGCAGCCTTTGATTCATAATAACTGGAACATTGATTGTTACATTTGATGTATATTTGCTTAAATTTGATGATGGCATTTCAAAAAATGTGTTGCTTGTTTCATAATTGGTTATTGTATTATGTTTTTACAGTATAAAGCACTTTGAGCTGCCTTGTTGCTGAAATGTGCTGTACAATAAACTTACTGGACTACTGTCACATACAATAAATCCCAATAACGTTTGGTAAGTTCCAAGAGGTGTGAATAGTTTCGAAGCATTATAACTTCTGTTGCTAAAAGTGTCTACCTCAATCATGTCATAGATCCAGTCCAAGAATTCAGCCACTTTGCTGTAAACCCCGGGATGGTTCGGCTCAGCGCAGCCCGTTCCCCAACTAACGACTCCTGCAAGCCTCCACAAATTTTTATCCTGGCAAACAAGAGGCCCCCCGCTGTCCCCCTGATAAGGTACACACAGAAAGCCTTCAGTACAACCGTGCACAAATGAAACAACAGGGTGTACATCTTTATTAGTGTTCTAAAAAAAGACCCCAAAAAAAGTACTTTCGAGTACATGCATCCAACCTGACATGCGTCCACTTTTCCTTCCGTGTACCCGGCACAGAGCATCCGTGGAGTGATATCCCCGTTGTACATGCAGGAGCTGTTGCATTTCTTTGTGCTTATTATAGGAACTGGGGCTTCTTTCAGGGTGTCGGGCGAATGAACTGAGAGAGGAAACATGCATTCAGGGCTGGCCTGTCAGTATGAGTGTCACGCTCTGTCACCGGGCTTTTAAATTAGACTTGTTGCGCGAGTGAAATGTAGGTCTGTGTGTAGCCGCAATTCACCGCCGTCGGGCCGTGTGTATCCCCATCCAGAGATCCAGCACTGCGTGCCACCTGGGAGATCATAGTCGTACGGCGGCAAGCAGATGGGTCTAATTGTGTCTATTTAAAAAGAAAAAGAAACACACTTAGCATTTTGATTAATGTTTGACAAACCTATGTAGACTGTTGCAGATTTTAGCAGCCTTTGTAAATGTGTGTAAATCCCTTTAGATACATTGATCTGTAAGTGCAGTAGCTTAATCTCACACTGGAAACATTTCCTCAGTCTTGGACCTTGGGAGCCAGAAGGACCTCACTCAGTTTTCTCTTATATTGCAAAGACTGAGCATACAAAAAGTGAGATCTTCTTAATCATCCAGAAATCTCAACTCCCTCCTTTGTCATTTGCTCTTTTCAGCTCAACCTGTAGGCTTTCTATATGATTTACATGCGAGGACTGATGCGACCATTGAAGAGGACTGATTGTGTGTCTTTTAAACCGTTTTTTGTTTTGATGTTGCCACATGTTTTGAATCATTATATTATACAGTGATGACCCATATCCAATTTTCTGGTTGAATACAACAGTTTTTATTTAAAACATCCTGGCATTTCAAAAAGTTTGCTTCAAGAGCATCATAGATGCTCTATGTAGTCATTCTTTGTTCACGCCGAACCCACTTGGAGTGTTTAACGGAAATGTCAATCTTTGTCTTATCTGTTAAAGCATGCTCTTCTGGTAAGAGTGCAGGGAATCTTCATGTGTTCACATTTATGGTAGGAGAACTGAAACAGCAAAGTTAACTCATTTATAGCTGCTATGAAGGCTTGGTCACCCTGAGGTGTCACTTTGTGCTGCTGTTCTTTTACTATCTGAAGTCTGATTAAAAAAAATGTTTAGCTTGAAAATAACCTTTTGAAAAGTTTTGAACCACAGTCAAATGAGGTACAGAAAAATAGCACTTTGAAACAACTTGGACAGTAGAGCAGTGCAGGATGTGAAATAAAAGGTTTTATTCTGCCACTTTTAGACGTTGGACAAAAATGAGGCATCATGAGGCATTTCAAAACTTGGTCAGATATTGTGGTCTTGTTAGTGGAAAGCTTTGAAATGATTTGTCTATTATTTTAAAAGGGGTAGACTTTCAAGTCATTGTATATTACTAATTTACCATGTTAGCTAGTGACATTTATTAGTACTTTGAATTATTAATTGCACCTTTATCTGCTCGGTGTGTGGTAGATAAATCCAGTCTAACAGCCAGTGGCTAAAATAAATGAGGCTTGGTGTGGCATCCTTTTGATTCCCCAAGGAAACAATGTGACTATCAACAAAAGTTCCTAGAGCCTGTGTGTCTGATTGTTGTATTTTCAGATCACAAATGTCCAGCAACTCTTACTCAGACTTGGGCTGACAAAACAATTGAAAGATGTATGCCTCAACCTTATGATTTGCATTTTAAAAAATGAACTATTTTGTTTGCTTCAATATAATCTTGCATGTTTTATTTTATTACTTAAGCAGATAAAAATAAATGTCACAGGATTTCTTTGCATTTAATACGGTGGGGGGGGAAAAAGGCCCACAAGTGCTTATGACTGGTTTGGCCTCAGATCAAAAAGTTCAGATTGTTTTAGAGATGCTAGTGATGCCAGGGAGTGTGCAAAGCATTTTTTAACATAGGATGCAGTCCCCACTTTTATTGGGTTCAATAAAAGAACCCAAATAAATGGCTGGATTATTATAATGTTTAGTGTGAGGTTATGCTAGCGCATTAAACGTAGAATTAAGGCTCGTCCACAGCCATACCTGAGAAATTGAGGGGTCTTTGCAGCTTCATCAGCGCTATGTCGCTGTCGTGGCTCCTGTGGTTGTAGTTCTCGTTGTAGATGATCTTCTCCACCACGTAGCCCGCGTGCTGAGCGATTTTCGCCGAACTACGAGTCACAATGCCCGCATAGACCACCCAGCTGGACACCTGAGGTAGCCTGTAGCTGACATTTCAAGTGGAAAACAGACGCAGTTTATGACTGACTGCTGCCCTTCAGAGGCGCTCCGACTTGTGACCCGTAACGCTGTTAAGTTCAGCCGTCTTACTTGTGCACACAGTGGGCTGCTGTTACTATCCATTGACTGGTGATGATGGACCCTCCGCAGGTGTGACGGTTGCTGTAATAGAGGCTGACCTGCCAGGGCCACCTGCCCAGCGGGGCCTCAACGCCTCCTACTATCCTGGGCAGCTTCGCTCGGGCCCCACACTCTGCACAGAGCACCATTTATCAGAGACCTATTTGGTCAGAGAGCGCTCCAGCAGACCTAGTCACTCATTGTTCCAATATTGAACTTTTCACAGGGGTTTTACAGAGGTTTTTATGTTGGGTGAAAAATGCTGAATCAAAGGTTCAAGCCAATTTGCTTACCAAAACACTGCAAAGCGATAACCTTCCCTGTGATGCAGCTCTCCCTAAATGAAAATAAATGGAGTAACTAATGAGGCGTAATCAATACATTAGCAGTTAAATCTGTGTAAATATGATGGCCTGAGATTAATCACCTCACCTGAAGTGCCACATGTTTTCTAAGCTGCTCTTCTGTTTTAAGGTAATTTGAATGAAACCATCCGTGTAGTTTGGCCCAACGTCTGTGAGATTCACTCCTTTATGCCTGGTCAGTCTGGTAAGAAAGGGAAAATATGAGTGAGAGACGCAAATGAACATGCCATGTTTATGTCTTGAACTCATCCCTATTGAACTTTTTTATATTCTGTCATGCAAATCTAAATGCATTTACATTTTGTGTGATAGACCAAGAAAAAGTGGTGTGTGATTGTGTGGAAAAGGACACAATTTATTTAAAATCTGTGGTATGCATGTGTGTCCAGCACTTCTGAATAAATTATTTTTTTTAAAACTTCAAGAGACGGGAGCTTTTGCGTGTTATGCTTTGCAGAAAAGCTCAGACTCAACTGAATTGTATGGACAATATATGTGAAGATCAGTCTTCAAGATTTGCCCCAAATTCTGAACTGGATTTAGGTCTGGACTTTGACTACACCATGCTGACACATGAATATGTTTTGAACTAAATCCTTCCAATCCTAGCCTGTGAGTTCACATGTAAGTACTTCATCCCTGACATGTCTGCTGTGTTCCTTGGTCTGCATGATGCTGCTTGTTCACTAATGTTCTCTAACAAACTGGTGAGGCAATGTATTTTATCTAGGGGTAACAGATCAAAAGGGGGGCTGGATACAAATAAACCACATACAATTTTGTTTTATTTTTTTTGTCTTTCTTCCCCATTATTCCCCACTACTTTTTATGTCGGTTGCATAAAAAGAATAAAGCAATGCAAATTAAGAGGTGTGAATATTTGTAAGGAGTAAAGCTTAAAAAGCAGGTTTTAAAAAAAGGGAGTTGTCACTCTGATTTCAGTCTAAATGAAGATGTTTGCATGGCGTTTGTACCGTCACACCTCAGATAGCCCAGCTGCCTGCAGACCAGTGTTCCTAACGATGAGTTCCACCTCTCGGAGCACACCGGCAGCCAGGTGTGCAGCTTTCCCAGCTGGATCTCCAGTAGGGAGTTCTCCGGGCTGATTCTGTAAAACACTGAACCTGATTGAGTTAAAATTCCCTCCGGAGACAAACTCTCAGTCAGCAGTAATGAGTAAGTGCACAGGGCGATTAAATTTTGAAAATACACAAGGACCTGTGTCAATATAGTCGGCACAAAGAGGTCATTAACTGTGATGCTTCTTTTACGTCTGTCAATGATATTCCCTCGCAAGCGAGGCAAAGGACAACAAGAAGCAGCTGTTGTATACAGATTTAGCCGCCGCTGATGTAAAACTCACTGCAGAGGTGACCCTTGATGCCACGTAATGAATCACTTGACGATAAGCTGTGCGGCAACACACTCCTGCTCTGACTGTTAATTCATGAAGCTGAGGGAAACGGACTCCTAAGAAACGAGAAGAGAGCAGACCTTTTCGTGGGTGGGAGACGGAGACGTCATCAGTCACGTTGCAGAAAGATGTCTCCTTTGTATCTCCAAGCCCGACCGCGGTTTGGGAAGAGGATGGCCTCAGCAGAAGTTTGACTGAACGCAGAGAGCAGTTTGAGTTTGAAAATCATCCTGGCAGATGAGCAGCAAAACCTCTATTTTTCCCTAACTGTTACCAGTTGTTCTGAATTGGTGCTTGGAGCAAATTAAAATCTGTGTGGTAATAAAATTGTCAGAAATAAAATGATAAATCTGGAATGACTAACAAAGATCTAATTTAGCATGATTTACAATGCTATCTTCTGTACAGCTTTGGTCGTGTAATCCAATTGTTGTGTAATGTCTTAACCAGGACTCCTTTTGAAACAGAGGTTCTTGATCTAGACGTAGCCTTCCAGGTTAAATAAAAATAAACTAAATATAAAGGCTGAACATTCTTTTGTATTTATTTTATGCTGTGAAACAATGGAACGCTCCCTCACTGACAGAAGTTGCACAGTACTATGAATGCTGAGTGACATAATGAGAGGAACCAACCGAACATTAAACTAACTGCAAATCCCTGTATTTTATCCCATGCTTTAAACACCTGGCAGCCATATTTAAAATCTAAGCTTTGATGTTGGTTTTAGGAGTGCATGGTATTAGAAAATCTTTCAGTGGCGATAATATGCTAATATTTATTCCTCCCTTCTTTCCTCTCTGTCTAATCTATACTCTGTATCAATCTTTAGCATTTTTGGTAATCTTATTTGTCAGGTGAGAGCTTTTGTTTCTCTTACTCGCTAAATATAGCATAGGCATGAAAAGTAAAACTTCAGAACTCTTCACATATTGCTCCCCAGACAGTTATTTGTCATATAATGGTACAATGACGATGTATTTTAAATATGTTGTGCAGCCCTAGTTGGTGTATGAACAGAATGCATGAATTACATCCAAATAAAAGTTCTTGTCATACGACTGTCTTAACATGCTAGTGGATCTTGGTGTACATGCGGTGGAGCTCACCTATAGGAGTTTTGAGAACTAGAGGTTTAAAACGACAACTTTAAAATGTTGAAAGACGCCGTTTGTCCTTTCTGACTGAACTCTATTGTCAGCGCTCTCGGAGAAATACTCCCAAGAGTTGCAGCAAAAGATGACTCCACAAAATTTTGACTGAATATAGTTTATTGCCACATTTTTTTCACCCCCTTGGCATTAAATCCTAATAAAAATCCTGAAATCTGTAACTTTTTAATTTGCTAAAACGTCAAAGTTTAAGGAAACTTGTCTGAATAGTTTTGCGAGTCATTTTATTCCCCTAGCAGTTTTAACGAGGATTTTTTTCTTTTTTTTGTAGCACATTTTATTTTTACTTTGTAGCTCCAGCCAAGCTCATTTAGTCATTATTTCTCAGACACATTGACTCACCTAGAAACCAGACACCTACTAGTAAGCCTCCCAGGAGTCCGACTGCGCACACCGCTGCCAGCAGCCTCACCAGCCTATGAGCTGCAGAAACAGTTAATAATGGTATTAATGCCTTCAGAACCCTGATGGGAGCTGAAAGGTACGATCAAATGTCAGCTGGTAAATCTGTGAACACACAGCACCAACACTAGAAGAAACTGAGCTCTTGCTTTTTTTTTTTTTTTTTTCTAGGAATATATGACACCAAGGAATTGAAATACTAATATAAATGATGTTGTTTTGGTGAAGAAGTGACTCTGTACTTTAAGTAGTAGAGTATACAGTAGTCTATAGTCACTGGTGCAATCAGCTGCTGGTATAGGTCACCTGGATGGTGCTTACCGTGAGTTGTGTACCGAGTGCCCTTTAACCAGCCCTGCACCCCTTTGCTTGCCGCGACCCCTGCTGTTGTCTCCGAGTGAAAGGGATGAGTGACGGCCACTGGATTTTCAATCACTGACAATGCGTCTCCATCAAGACTCTGTGGGAATTACAGCGGGGCACGTCAGGTTTCATTTGGAGCTCTTTTTTTCTTTTCTTCTTCTTCTGTGTGACACAATTTTGGCAACCGCGCTGACCATCTGCTCCAGAGCAACAGTCAACCTGTCAGGTTCTGTCGAGTTTAATTAGGAGCTCTGTAACGCTGAATATCATCCGCCATTAACCAGCCTCCGATGTATGCAGGCAGGGTGGTAAACATCGACGTGTGTGTCAACTCTCTCTCTCTGCTGATTGAGGCATAATGAGCTAGTAGAGGCTTTGGCTTGTCGGTTTTTGTTTCTTGGATGCACGTTGTGTTCAGTGCTGCATTTCCTCATCATTTTCAGACAGATTTTATGACTCCTGAGTGTCTGCGTACTCAGGAGTACTATCTCGCCAAGAAGCAGCTGTTTCTATAAGCAATTTATCACGGTAATTATAGCCTGTTTCTCACTATATGGGACGTGCATAGTCAATATCTTACAATTACTCTGCAAACTTCATCTGCATACATACAACAGTGCTTATTTGCATATCATAATTTCTTCAGAGGGCTTTTAATTCATTGGAATCGTTATTTTTTTATGAGTGAACACGCTCAAACTTTAAAAAGCAAAAAGGATGCACAAATTGTCATTTATAGTAGATTATCTCTAATCCTCATATAGTCAAAAATAAATACAGGCTCAGATACGTACAATTGAAACAATTAATTGAATTAATAGTGATGAATCAACTGTTGAAATTAATTTAGCAGCACTAACTGGAGTATGCACGCTAAAATAATTACTGCTCTGAACATATTCAGGGCAGTAATTAAGCCAAAACTGTAAAATAAATATATACATTTTGCATTTAACTTTTAGCCCAAACTCCTCAGGTGGCATAGTTTAGCTTCACTCGGTTCAAATTCACCAAAGGAATGCTATGTTATTGCATTTTAGGCAATAACATGTTTATTCTCTTACTTACCCCAACCCTAACCCTTCTAAATTATTTTTTAAAATATTTTCTTTCACTTCTAATCTATTAAAAAGGGCTTAGTTTGTCAAATGAGAAATGTATAAAAATCTGTCTTGTTTTTGGGCTGCACTGTGGCGCAGTTGGTAGAGCTGTTGCCTTGCAGCTAGAAGGTCCTGGGTTCAATTCCCGGATGTGACTTCAGATGATTGTTCTCTACTATTCTTGTTGCTGGTTGTAGTGCATGTGAAACAGGCTTGCAGCGTGACGCTGCCACCATTGTTCGCTCCTACATCTTGTCATTGTCATGGGGGCAAACATAACCATAACACTGCTGTTGACTTTTGTAAGCAGGCCTCCTCCTTGCTCAGCAGTGACTCAGTCCATGGTGAGTAGTGACTCTGGTTTTATATAAATTTTCAGTTCACAGAACGTTTGAGCCCGGGTTGTTCGTTTATCCTTGAACATCCGTACGTTCTCTCTAAAAGATGACTGCTCAGGTCAGACGGTTGGTGCAAAATATACTCCGTTTTATGATCAGATGAGCGTCGAGCCATTTTGCTGCAGCGACAAAAAGGCTGTTTGAAGCAGTCAAAGTAAGGCTTTAAAACGTAAAAACCCTGAAGCTGTTCAGCATGGTGTTGGCAGAATCATGGTGTGGGACTTTTTGTTGCCTGTTGCACTAAGCAGATCTAAGAATAATAGAAGACCACATCTAAATACTCTAAATTAGATCAAGTTCATTGATTTAATCTCAAATGAATAAACCTGGATGTAGGCTTTTTCACGATAACAGATTTTGCTGGATGATAAAATTGTTCAAGAAGTTATCGCAATAAACGATAATGTTGCTTTGAGGCCATTTTTAAGTGATATAATGGTAACGTCAAAAATAATAATGCAAGAACACATTCTAAAAGATTGGTAAACTTTAAATTTTAATCAACATTTAACACTGAAACTGGGAGACATTTTAAATAACCAAAATAAATAAACAAAACGACAAATAAAATTAATTTAGAAGTCTTTGTAAATAATCATTTTCTTCCAAAATAGGAGCTAGTTTAGACATAAACACCATACTGAAGACTTTTGTCTTCCAGCGTTTGGTTGAAAGAGAGAAACAATAAATCATGCCAATGGAAATAATTGAGTTTTTCATCTAAAATCCGATTAATTGATTTGATTATTGTGACAGGCCTACTTAGATGTAAATAGTAGTTCCAGGTGGACAATGATCCCAAACACAAAAACTGGTTTTGTAATAAATGATGTCGACTAATGTTTAGTGCTTTGGAAAGGCAAAGTTCCTTAATTATTCCAAAAAATTGTAAGCAGAAGCTGAGAAATGAAACGAATCACATGTAAGAAAAAATCTAAAATATTTAGCAACTAATATGCCAGAACCAGCTACTAAATCTGTGGCTGAAGAAAAACCACAGATTTTTCTTGATGAGGGAGCTTTAACCAAATATTAGGACTGTTGGTTATAAAGACATTCTACCATTGAAAAGTTATGCTTATAAACCTTTAGGAGCCTGACGTCTGTCAACTTCATGCCCCGTTTTTCACTGGGACTATAATTCCTGAGTAAGTTAAGATGCAGTTTTCTCCAGCAGAATGAACATAAGTCAAGTACAATAATCCGTATGGCAGAAAATAAATCTACGTTATAAATGGAAGATGCATATAAAATCTGTAAACTAAAAGAGCAAATGTAGAGATATCACAGAAGTGTTGACTTTAGGAATACTGTAACAGATGGAGCTACAGTGTCCTCAACAGGTAGTGTGTTTATTTTTTCTCCTACCATGTTTTCCTGGCGTACAGTCCTGATGGAAAAGCCGCGGCGTTGTTCCTGCTCATCGGTACGCCTGTGGCTGTGGAGGAATGGAGGTCCGGCCCGGTTGATTTGCCATTTAACAGAATGCAACTCTGGATTTTCCCCACAAAGAGACAATGAGGTCAGCAGCGGTGAGGAGAATGAGGCTGTTGTTTGTCTGTGGGGTCATGGGGCCAGCAGAAGCTAACTAAACCAGGTATTTGTTTTTTTCTAATGGAGGCGGTAGTGGGAGGGGGGGACATCTCCAAAGATGCCTCTGAGCTCATCAATGATGGCACTCCTGATGGTTGCCGGGTAACACTTTTTACCTGAGCCAAGAGATAGTCTTTTCCTCACCTGAGACGCGCTATGACCCGACAGTTTTCGCTTTCTGAGAAAAGGTCGTTATTGCGAATCGTTGAAAAGTCTCACATCACGTCAAACGCCGCGAGATGAAACCCAACGCCATCGTCGCTCAGCACTCATCGGGGAAAATGAAGTCCGCTCAGTCTGCCACTGACAGATGGCCTCTCTCTTTAATGGTTCTTTTTCACTTGTTGTTTTCCCAATTTCTAAATAAGCCCTTTGTCTTAATTAGCTCATAATGTATGACCAGAGTGGCTGCAAAGATCCATTACCTCCAAGAAAAGAAGGAAATAATTAGCATGTTGAATAAGAGGGATGAGTGCTATTTGAGTACGGTCAGAAAAAAAAGTCTTGAGCTTCATCAGCAAGATCAAAGCCTGTCATTACTTCATGAACACGAATTGAATTTCTCCTCAGAAGACAGCTAATTAGATCCTTTCAGCAAAAAAGAACATTTGATTTAAAAAAAAAAGAAAAATCTGTACTTATGCCTCATTTATGGTGTAGGATTAACGTCCAGGTGAGCGGATAAACTGGAAGGAAGAAAATTCCTCCTCATCACACTGTCAGAGCTGAGACAGAGAGACAGCCCAGATCTGTGTGGCTCATCTAGCAGCTGTCTGAAAGTTTTTGGAATAAAACACAGAATAAGAAGAAATGTGGAAGGATTAATATTCCATTTGATGGAGCCCTGGCTGTATTGATGATTTTAATACAGTACAGAAGCATGTGAGTTGGGTCATTTTCACAACCATTTCATGTCTCCCTCTTCTGGTGACTTTTTATTCCAAGTTGCAGAGCTGAGGATTATTTACACTGCTGCATTTATTTAATTCATTTAGTTATAGATTCCTTAGGATTTTAGGAAATCTGTTAAAGGATATATCTGAATTCAGTTTAAAACCCTTCAATACTGAGATAGTTTGAACAAAGAGTTTTAGATTAGGCTTGTGCAGCACTAAACTAGCAATCTGTTAAAAAAAAAAACAACAAACAGATTGACGTCTACATATCTAGTCATTTATGCTCCTCTGTGGTGTCTGCAGACAGGCTACCTGATGCGTAACATATGATGTAAAGTCATGTTGAAACTGAATTTAATTAAATCTTTCTTTTTTAATTAAAAAGAAAACTAAATCTTAAAGAGAGATGATCATTTTGTAAACGTTGTAAAATACCGGAATATTTCAGCTTACTTAATTTAGTGTCCAAAGAAATAACCAGAGGATCAATCTTGTGTTATTTCAAGGTTCAATGATATGAATCGTATTACAATCACATGTTTCCTGTGGTATGTAAATATCCCTAACCTTCTATAGACTTCAACACATGTAGTGAGGTTGATTTTTTTTTTTTTTTTTTTTTTTTTAGCATTTTCCTTAAACAAAGATTGTTTTAGGAAATTTGACCTGGAGCTGATGGAGCCTATGACTGTCACTTTTGTGAATGCAACATCCAGATCGTACATGAGATTTAGATGATCTGTATTTTCTTTTTTCTTCTAGCATCAGGTAACGTGCAGTGCCGCGTAGTGTTCTGGGTACTCTGACAGGCTGAAATCTTGTATTGGATGAGGAAACCTTTTGTCTCTTGAACGTTGGAAGTGCAACAGGTGGTCTGCTCGGTACCACAAAGCCTTGGTGCTGTGAATTTGGGAGGTGATGTAACTCGGTGGTGAACAAGCCTTTTATCTCCTGTTCTCGTTTGTTATTTTTCAGTCGCCCTTTATGTTTTCTTCACTGTTTTCGCTTAAATTTGAAGTATTTCCAATCTGCCTTTGCTTTCAGGGGCTCTGTACTTTGCTGCTGAAGATGTTTTATAGCTTCCTTGTATCGACCAGTAGTTTCCTTTATCATATAGAGAGACATCCAGAAAATATGTGGTGCACTTCAAGCTGCTTTACAGAAGGGATTAGATTTTTGCTGCTGCTTTATTGAAGTATTGAAACAGTAAAATATGAATAATTGGGGACTTTTCACAATTTCATATCAAACAAGTCAAATATTTGCTGCATTCTCAAATAAGATCTTAAATAAGCCTTTATGTGCTGCTGATTGGACAAACCAACGGAATATTTAAAGAGATTTTCCAACACTGCCAACCTTTACTGGAAGCAAATGCTGTCATTTTCTTTTGAATTTCTTAATTCACTGCAAGAAACGGTCCCCGCAGTAAAATCGGTTTTGTCCTGGCTAAACTTTCGCTTTATCAGAAATTTAAAATAAAATGTCTGCAGTGCAGCACAATCAGAGCAGCCCCTGTGTGAACCTCCCAGGTTTCTTCCTGGATCCCGGTCCGAAGCTGCTCTGTGAAGACGCTGCTGGCTGCTGGCCAGTTTGGATCTTCATCTGTCAGTCTGTGCTCTCCCAGCTCCGTGTGCTCAGATTTAATCAGCTGCGCTCTTATCTCAGTCATTAGTGTGTCTGCTTCTGTCCAACGTCCAAACCTTAAACATCAGACGTGGTCTCTCGGTCGCCACCTGGAAATCTGTCATGAGGCTCAAACAGAGCCTGTTTTTTTTTTATGTGTGTTTTTGACCACCTTAGTCAGCTTTTTAAAAAATAAAATCCAGCTTCTCCAACACATGTACAATTCATGCCCTCATTTGTGGGCTTATATATTTTTCAATGTTTTTTGGCGTTGACTTCTCAGAGGAGATGAACACTAAAGGTCGGCGTGAAAGGACAGCCGAGGCAGCAAAAGACACAAACATGAAGATGTGCTTTTTTTTCTGTTTGTTGTTTTTTTTTTGTTGATATTTCATAACATTTAATTAACCTCTCATATGCTAGTTTTGAATTGTTTACAAATCTGACTTAAGAAACTTCAATACTAGACAACCAAAAAACATGTTAAAAGAATGAAACTTGTATAAACATCAGTTTTCCTTTTCATTGTTTTTCAAAAATGATGCGTAATTCCTAAATGCACTTTGACGTAAACTCCTGTGGAGCGATGTCCCTCTGAAATATCAGATATGGAAGATGACCTGCTGTATGGAACCAGAAAGTGCAAATAGAAATATCTTTGGTCTTTCCAACATAAATATAATCTTATCAAGTGAAAACACAGATTTTCCTCAGAATTCTTCCTACACAAATTGTTGAGATTTAAGGGCAGTCTACTCTAAATCCACCCAAAAACATTCATCACTTTTTGTGCTGGGATTATCAAATAGTTCTGGACTCCCACAGGAAACGACAGTTCATGCCACATGTTGCAGATCTGTAGTTGCAGCAGGGGTTCAGTAGCCAGACCAACACAGTGACCATAGTAGCTGTTTGTGAGCATAAAGTTTCTTCAGTATGAAAACATATTTTTCCTCCTGCCTCTCAAATGGGATTTCTTTTGACTTCTTCCTTCCAACTTGTCTGCTTATGTCAGCCATATAATTCAGACTGGAGCTTGAGGCTTTATTCCAAGTCTCTTTTTGTGTAGCCATAATTTTATGGATTTCTGCCCACGTTTAGTGTTCAGTATATGATGTTTTCTCTCTGCCTCAACTTTTGACTGCATTATTTGCTTCTATCTACGTACCTAATTTCTCAGTTCTGAACATCAGAAGGAGTATAAATATCATAAGTTTGTACAGAACTGGAAATGAACAAATTACATGGCTTCTGGGTTAAAAGAAAAAAGATGCAGTTTTTAATTTCCCTCTAGTAATTACTTATGCAGCTTTAACATGATTAATCATCAGCTCATTTTTCTTAAAGCTTTATTTGTCTATGAATGGTTGATCTTGTTGTAAGCATCCACTAGCAGGTTTTGATGTTTCTCTTTGTGATCTGGCTTTCTGACATTTCCTGCTCTCCCCAGACCTCAACATGACCTTCACCGTCTGCATTTGCTGCCATTTCCTAATGAAATTGCAAACAGTTATCTGAATCTATGTGCTCCATAAAGCTTTCTTTAATTTGGAGACATTAATTATTTTTAATTTTTAGCATGCTAGGTGGCTGTTTAGAGGAGCCACAGCCGCTGATTATCAAAGGTATGAGTAGTCAATTTTCTAAATTTGCATCTTGTGACCTTTTCTAACAATCACTGTGAATAAGTCGCAGCCTTAACAAGATAATTCATTTCTCTGACTTGAAGGTAGCCATGAGAACTCGAATGAATGGTTTCTGCACCTTTCGTCTTTTTCCTTTTGAGTTTTCTTCACTCTTGATTGCTTCCTTTTATTTGCAGATCAGTTTAATATCATCTCTACTATTGTCACTGATGAAGCTTTGGTCCAAATCTAGAAACTCCTTCGTGTGTCTTTCCATAATATTGCTGTATGAAATGGTAAAAATTGCTTTAAATGAAATATTTAAATACTTAAATACCTAGCCGTCTGTGCATTGTTATAATGTTATGCTTTTTCAAACTTATCGCAAAAGAAATGTTTTTTTCATATAAAAATGAGTTCTTCCAGTATTGTCTTGTATGGAAATGTCGGTACATTGTTTACCGTATGAAATGTCTCGTGATCAGTTCTTATAAAGTCAAATATTCAATTCCAATTTGCATTTTAGTTTTAGTTTCTACCCATTGCAAAGCTCAAACATTGTAAATTCAGTTAAAACTTTAACATTTTACTCATCGGTTTATAACTTTATTTAGCGATTGAGCTGGCAATTTAGAAAGCGTTACACTAAGAACCAAAAACCAGGCCAGGGTTCCTGAAAATTATCATATTTTTTAAATTCATCTACTCATGTTAATTTGATTAGAGGCCGCTAATCAAATTAACTGGTTACATAACACTGAAACATCATGCTTCCGTGTTATGTAACCAGTGACCTGTCCAGAATAATTTTTTTTCTGCAGGTGCTAAGGGGGAGTTAAGCATTTTACTGAGGATGCTATGATGGATCTTTTTTCCCTATAGTTATCAACACACACGCTTTAGTATTGTTATTTTAATCAGACTGACATCAGCACAAAGCCTTGAGCCATTAGCCAGATGACTTCCAGATAATATTACATTGTTTAGGTTAAAGCAGCATTTATGAAAAACGGGATACCAAAGTATTGACCCTTTGCAACTACAACACTTAATCATTCGAAGCGCCATGATGTAGATCGGAAGTGAGAATCTTAAGTATTGAACTGAGCGGATGAAGTTGTTTTCCCAAGTTGTTTTTGTCAGTTTATTCATGACTTCTACTTGTTAGAGTCGAGCTAATTTATCTGTGAACATAACACACCTGGTTGGAGCTCATAGACGGCGGTATTTACAGAAGCTTGAAGCAGCTAGCTGAGAAACCGACCACCACCTGCCTTCTCACGAGTTGATTAAATTACCGACTTTGCTTGAATTCACACCACATGATTTATGTCAGAAACGGCGTTTCCCCTTAAACCGGAGCGCCGCCCTGTCGCCGCCACGGCATGAGTCCTCTGACCACAGGATATTTCATAGACACAGAACTTGGATTGGCTTTTTTATTGAAAAGATGAATTGATCAAATATATTATTGAAAATAACCTCAATGTTAAGAAAATCCTTTTGTGGCTTTCCTCCCTTTTTCCAAAGGAAGAGCTCTCATTCTTTCATATTTACCAAAATTGTCATTCTCTTGTTGGTCTCAGTTGAGGACATTATTAACCAAAACCAAAACATTGTTTTCCTTGTGAAAATCTCCTATGTCTCATTATCGGTGTGTTTTAGTGAAAAGTAGTTGGACAGTCGAGCACATTTATTCTGACTCTCATAAGTAGAATCTATTTTTAGGAATCCTTCAGACTGATGTGGAAATAATTCCTGACTGGAGGGTCACCCATTCAGCAAGCAGGGTCGATAAACAGCCCATTGTTTTAGTCAGCTCATACCAAATATAGCTTTTAGTAAATGGGACCTTAAACATCAAACAATGAATATTTTCTTATGAGAAATCCACATGATTTGTGTGAAGACGGGCCCTTCAGACTCTAATGGAGATTTCCAGATTGTGTAGTTTTTATTCCAATTCTGTCTTAATTCCTTTGGTGATTATTAGATGTGAGCGTTTATCAATTATTGTGAACAATTTCTTAGAAGAATTTTTGATTTAGTGTTGTCTTGATAAGTCGGAGTCAATAATATATTTTTTTTAAACCCTCAAAACTGACAGTATTATTGACAATATTAAGTTTTACAATTTTGTCCACAGTTTGTTCCATGAGACCATCAATAAATAAATTCTAAAATATGAGTAAATGTTTCCAGTCTACTGATATAAGTCATATATTTAAAGTATTCATAGAAGTGAGTGCATTCACAGCCATAGAGTTACCTAAAAAAGTAATGAGTAGTTTATTATTTCTATCAGTATCATAATTATACCACAAAATATCATGATAATATCGCCCACCTCTAGAGACTACCGATGTCATTATTATTGGATTTCTTTTCTTTTATGAATTTATCTAATTTGACATAAAAAAAATTAAAAAAATTCCAGAAGATAAAAATCAAGAATCTAAATAATGCAGCTCTATCATGTGTTTTGAAAACCTCTTTAATTAGAGAGAGCTGACTTGTTTATCTTCCAGGTTATTATGATATTTGGTATCGTGTCTCCTGTATCGGTTTTGTCTGGCACAAAGCCTAGCATTAAAAAAAAATGCAGCTATAAAGAAAACACATGTAATGAAAGACATATAAATCAGCACAATACATAAAACAAAGTAATTAAAAATGCCTGAACCACAAAACGCAGCACAAATACCACGAGTAAAGAGTAACTATTCCTGGTCAAAGTATCAATTCCTGTGGACACGTCTGCAGAAAGCCGTTGTATCTGCAGGACATCCTGCAGCATTGTGCTGTGCTGTGGGCTGATGTGTGTTATGGCTGCATATCGGGCTGAACTGACCTTTACAGAATGACATGGAG
The DNA here is from genome assembly GCF_001444195.1 of Xiphophorus couchianus. NCBI lineage: Eukaryota > Metazoa > Chordata > Actinopteri > Cyprinodontiformes > Poeciliidae > Xiphophorus > Xiphophorus couchianus. The sequence goes on along the minus strand of NC_040245.1, from coordinate 26,129,430 downwards.
GAGCTATGAACCGTCAGCATCACACACTTACACTGCATCATGTGCTGAATGTGAGCTGTCCATGTAACACACAAACTAACGCAGGAGCTCTTCCTGCTGTAACATGCTGCCCTCTTGCGGTGGATATGAAGAACTGTGTTCAAGTTTCAGAAATGTACAACCTTGTCAAAAAAACAGTTGATGTGAACGTCAATGTTTTCTGCATCTTCACGTGTAGAATCAGTAATAGTAGCTGTTGGAGGAGAGTTTGTTGTTAAAAATGCTGGAGTGTGTTGTGTAAAGCAGATCGCAGCTCTGGTGGTTAAACTCTGATGACTGCTCTCATTTAGATGCTTTGTTGTGCAACATACATTAATCACAGGGCAGTGCGTTTGTGACAGGTCTCAGCAGGAGAGGGCCTCTAAATGGCGTGCGTCTGCGTCGGAGCTGGCAGGATGAATAAACGGCTGTCATGTACGTGTTTGTATCTTGTCTTGTAGTGGCTAATGATAGTGAGTGAGGGGAAGAGCAGCGGCGCTCTTAGCAGATGGTGAGTAATGTGGTTTGCTTTAGCTGCCCACCACGCTGGCTCTAATTAAACAGAGGAGATTACATTAGGACCGGCTCCCACACAGACTCGGAGTGGCTCCGGCCCGAGAGCGGGGCCCCGTGTCTGAGCTGGAAGTGATTCTGTCTTATCACACGGTCAGAATCGCGTGATTCCTTTCTGCTTGGTTTGTAGATGATGAGATCTGGGGAAGGTTAGATACACTCAGGTCAACAAGGCTGTTTGAATTTTGAGTCCTGCAACTGAACTGGGTAAGGTAGATGAATCAAATTCTTAAAAGCTTGGATAAAAGGAATGCTAGCCATCAAACTACGAATTATTAAACCTCATGTTAATACATTTCCTCTACATACTTCATTTTTACGGAAAAAAAACGTAAACTTTATTAATAAATTACCTGGGTCCTAGGATTTTGAAGGCCAGTTAATTATTGAATGATATTCCCCTTGTGACAGTAATTGACTTTGTCTCTTTAAGAGCTTCAGGCAGATCTGGAACAATCTGGCCAGATGGAGGTAGTTCCTGCTAAGTTTAATGCAGCCCGGCCTGTTGAGCCAGAAAGGACGGCAGAACCAAAGCTGAGTCGGTTCAGATATGCCACAGTTTCACTGCATTTTAATGGAAATGGTTCCTTCAGTTTAAAAACTGTAAGAATATGATTTACGGTATTAAGACTAGGCTTGAAACGTTACCTTTTGATAGCATCTGTTGTGGAAACTCTAAAATATATGAATACTCTGAAAAAGAGCTGTGAATTATTACGCTTATAATAGAAGTTTTTAAATCTCTCAAAATGTAACTGTTATATTATTGAAGGTTTTGGGTTCCTCGCCCTTTCTTCCCCTGAATGCTGCCTCTTAACTCAGGTGTAAATATGACATTGTCGATGCACCTTTCAGAAGCTGATGTGTCATAATTTTTTGCTGACCAGTTGTAGATGAATGTATATGATTGTTTTCCTTTACAGATGTTGCAAAGGGTTATCAGTCCGTCAGCAAATATTCATTTTAATGCCTATTTGGGGAGGGGAAAAAACCCCAATTACTCTCATGTTATATTTTAAACAAAAGTAAATTTCAATGTTCATATTTTTATCAGTTTAATTTTTTTGCTTGATAAATATAGATTAGAGGTAGACAACAAAACACTACATTTAATAATTTGGAGTCTGCAGAACTTTGTGGCGCTGATGTAAATCTATGACTGCATTTCTGTTGCCACATGTACCCAATCTGTCAGTCATGTTTGTTTTATTAACATTCTTATGATGATGCAAACCAAAATGTCACAGTGTCGAAAGCTTGATTTGTTTCAACATAAATCAAATATTTTAAATTAAAAACAAAAGTGGGGTGGGAGTGTGGAGAGCTTAGCTAGCAATGACCAGTCCGTTGAATTCAATACGTCTAAAATGCTACTGAATTAATGACAATAAAATATGGGAACATGCAGAAATTCGGTGTCGGAATAATTGAGGAAACCTGAGGATAGCATAACGGAAGCATTTTGTGCTGGTAGACTGAGCAGAGCGCTGCAAATCATTCAGGGGAGCCACAGTCCTAAACATACAATTGAAGATGTTTAAGGGTGAAATCAGCTCAGTCCAGCGTAGTGGTGAACCATTTGCAGGAAAATAGGGATAAAAGTCTGAGGATGGCTACATTTGCTTCAAGTAGTGTACAATCTTCAAAATGTCCGCTTGTGGTGGAACATCAGAACCTGATCCAAGGACGCCGCCCGCCTAAGATATCAAAGAAACGAGCCTTTCAGACGCTGCAGGAACCTTCTTTTGTATTTTCTGCTCCCTCCAAGTATAACTAGTTAGAGTTTAGCTGGTATTTAGCAAATGCTTTGACTAATATAAATCTGTGGTGGTTCAGATTGCTTACTGGGTGTGTTTACATTTACTTTGTTGAGATGATGCAACTGAATTGAGTGAATTAAACTGGATTTTAGTGAAATGAAAATATGAAAGGAAGAACAACATGACACAAGAGCAAAACAGTGATGATACTCGACAATGAATTAAATATTAAAGCAACTTTAGTGGAGACACTAAAGAAAATGAAGGGGAATTACTATTAAAAAAAAAAGCTACCACCATCAACATGACCCTGTATTCATTTAGGTTTTCTCATCTTAAACTGACCTTTTGTTTAAAGCGACATGCAATTTTAAATATATTTTTAATACACCAAACCCCTGTATGTAGTTTTGTTGCCGTACAACATAGTTCTTACTGTTCTTTCACTCTGGGTCTGCACAAAAGTTCAACTAATCGAGTGGAGGGGGAAAAAAAAAAAGAGTAATTGTTTCAACTCAGAAAGACTTTCAGAAATGATCACGTTTAGCTCCAAGGCCCAAAATTTCATCAATCCATAACTTAATCAAAATCCATAATTAAAATAGCCTTTGGCTAAGACCTTAACACATAACAGATGTTTTCATATGTTTGTTGAGGTTATCCACAAGGTAAAGTGTTGGGGGAGATGCAGAAGGCTGACACTTGAGAATAATTTTTTTTTTTTCCTGACCGTTTTCCGCCTGCAGCTTCTGAGATGTGAGGCGTTGCTGCTTTGCCTTTTCAAATGTCTCTACCTTAAGGTTACCATCATTTATGCATTTTCAATCACTTGGACAAGCAAGCTGTCGATTGGTAACGCTTTTTAAATTTTTAATGCTGGAGAAAAAATAAAAAACGATCAAAAGAATGCTTCAGTCATTACAGGAGAAAAACAAACAGACTGAAAGGAAATAAGGAAATAAAATTCTGCAGAGATATTGAAAATTAAGTGATATTGATAAATTTTCCTGCTATTTGATTACTTTTAGAACACAGGATGTCATATTTATTGACAACCCTGATAAATACTGGAAGTAAATGAATCATGATGTAGTAACACACTGAAGAATGAGCCGGAAAAAATCCAACATTTTAATCTCAATACATGTATTCAGTAGGGAAAAATCCTGAATTAAGAAACAATTTAATATAATATCTCTGCCACTCTTATTGGCTCCCTGCTTCCAACACAATATGTAATGTCCTGTATTGCAACACAAGGCTGGAACTAGACTTCTACAGTATTTAGGTTTAAGGAATGGGATCACTAAACAAAGTACATTTTTAATTAATTTGGCTAGATGTTTTGAAAAAATTAAAATTGCAATTTCAAAAGCCTTTATGCTCCATGGAAAGTAAAACTCACTCGGTACGCAAAAGAAATAACATTTTGTGCATTCCAGTTAACTTTCCGGTTGTCTGCTGATGCTCAGTGTTGCTCCCCTGTAAAGCTCAGGTGTCTTTACCCCAGTTATTTCTGAAACCATTTCATCTACTGTAACGTCTACCACTTCAAACATTTCTCTAAAAATGAAAAACCTTGTAACCATTTACATTTCCAGCTGTAAAATATACCCAAGAAAGACAACGCCAATCAGCAGTGCTCACTCTGCAGCAGCAGCAGACGACTGCACACAGTTCAAACTTTGAAGCAATATACAAAATCTGAAAAAAAAAAAAATTAAATAAAATAAAAATCTCTTTGACACAATTTATGTGCCAACTAAACATGTGTAATCAAACTGTGCAGTTTATTTTTGACTGACTCCTTAAAAGTGCAGAGTAAAATCAGAGAATATAACCCCTCACACTCCCACCATGGACTGTTCTCCCTGCTGCCCTCTGGAAAGAGGTTCCACAGCATCCGGTGCAGGTCCACCAGGTTCCGAAACAGCTTTTTCCCACTTGCCATCAGACTGCTGAACTCTTAACTGGACTGCACTTAAAATCTGGTCTCCACTTTATACCTTGCACATGTACAGAGCTAAATAACTTCTATTTTACTGTCAGTCCTGCACTTTATATTTTATATTTAGATTTATATTCATATTTTATACTGTATTTTATTTTATTCTGGAGTAACCTCACAACATTGAAAGCTCAAAACATTGTCCTGAGCCGTATGCAACGAAATTCCGTTCTGTATACACCCTGTGCATGCAAAATGACAATAAAGTCAGTCTAAGTCTAAGTCTAAGTCTCCAGAAACACAAGCCTGTGCTGTTCTGCCTGAGATCCAATCCTAGTGTTGATAAAGATTCATTACTGATATTATATCTGTTGGGCTCCACAACCTTAGAATCATTTATAGGGTAAATGTCTGGAGAACCAGAGACTTTTGTATTGTTGAAATAACATCTTAAAATAATAATTTAAAAAAATTATTATGCCACTACAATAAACGAACTACACAAGCCTTTTTAGACGTGTGTATCGACTGGGAATAAAAGTGTTGTTGTGTGGGGTTTAAGTATTTTTTCCCCCTAGCAGGAGAGTGCTGTGCTTTTATTATGGGGTACTATATCCAAATTCTACGCTTGTTAGTCGCTTGCCTATTTTCACTGGCAGAAATAACAGGGACAGCTGAAATAATTAGAATATAGAAACTGCGGGAATGGCTTCAAGTGAACTGAATAAATTAGTTGTATAAAAAAAAAAATGGCAGGAAAAGTCTTTAGCTGCTGCCAGCTTCAAGTGGTTAGAAGTACAAACTTGAGCAAACTATCATTTCATTTCTTAAAAAAAAAACAAAAAAAAACATTTTATAGCTTCTGTTTTCTATGGCAGCTCTATAGGCCGCCCATAAAAGATGTCACATATTTAGAACATGTCAGGCAGGGGTAAATAACGTGCATGTCTGGTGCGGAGAGGATCAAATAAAAGCTCCGAAAGCAGACAGAAGCAACAGCAGGAAACCGAGACGAGGTGCATAAAATAGTAAATCGTTTTATTCTTTTTTTAAACCATGCCACTGAACACTGACGCACACAGAGTTGTGCCTGAATCCACACTGAGAAAACATTTGCACACACTGTGTTACAAAGCTGTAATGAAGAGGGGAATTTTCAGATTTGTCTTTTTTTCCCCATTTTTTTTTCTTTTCTTTTTTTTTTTTTTTACTGCACACATGGCAAGAAGAACAACCCTGATTGGATACCAGCTCGAGCTTTGATCTGGTCCTGAGGTAGACAGACAGTGACATAATCTAAACAATGCTAATCACATCCTTCTAGGACACATCAAATAAAAGACAGCTGCATTATCACGACATACGAAGATCAAAGAAAAAAACAAAACAAAAAACCCTTTTCAAACAAAAGTGCTCTATTTCTTTTGGTCCACCGAGGAAATCCATTTATAGTGCATGTTCATGTAGAATAGATACAGTGACTGTGGGTTTTCATGGCACAGAGTGTTGTTGGCTACTTGGAGAGGCATCGGTAATGCCTACAGATGCCAAGATTTCGCTCATCGTCCAGAGATGTCAGTCCATTGTCGCTCTGAAGGGAACGGTTTCAGACGAGCCGCGCCACTTTCCTTTTTCTTCCCCCTCCCATAAAAAGTTGCTCAGGCCTTGCATCAGATTATCAGCCACTATCACAGTATGTTGCTTCCATTTGCAATGTTCAGACAAAGTGGATCTACATGGCAGTCTATCTTTAGTTTTAGTAACAATAAACAAACACCCAGAAAACACCGACCGACAGCACAGACCCATGTACTCAAGCACATTTATGCTCTACTTATAAAAGAGGCACGAGGGAGGGGTCTTTAATCAAACTCGTACGAAAAAAACTAAACAAACAAAAACCCAACGAAACACACGCACAAACATTAAGATGTCTCTCGAATCATACCGAATGTAAACAAATAGCAAATTACCGTAATACAAAAAATACGACCTGTTCAAATCTAAAGAGACGGCGTCGGGCTCACACAGGGAATCACATACCATGACAGTACGTTTACGGCTACACTACGACCAACCACAACCTGCACCTCTTAGGAGTTGGATGTCAGAATTTTCTGCTCATGTTTTATAAAAACACAATTTATTTTCATGTTTTTTTTCTTCTTTTCTAATAGAAAATTCTGATTCTGTGATTTTTATAAGACATCTATACAGAAGCGATGATTTAAAAAATAAACACTTAAAAAGCCTTGCAGAGGCTTGTCACGATTTTTTCTTTTTTTACACACTGTTTGACCGTGGAAATTGTTTTTTTATTATTTTAAATGAATCTTGCTAAAAAATAATTTGCAGTGAAAATTAAAAACCAGTAAGCGATAGAGACGCACCGATTGGAATTGTGCCACCAGTAACTCATCTGTTTTTTTGTTTTCTTTTGTAAAGCTTTGCAGAGTTTTTCTGATGCAGAGTTTGACTGATTTTAATTTCTCTTTAAGAACTTAGAAGAAATAAGAATATTCAGAATGATTTATTTAGCCTTCTTGCCATGCAAGGTCATGTATTATTTTAAATATTAGGAGCAAAGGTGACCTCGCGGTGTGTGTGTGTGTGTGGGGTGGTGATGGGTGTGTGAGAGCAGGGTAGCAAAATTCCAGAAATGTTCTTAGTTGGAAAGTTTCTACGCAACATAACAGGATTTTCATGGGAGCGGACATGAATAATTCTGGAATTCAAAATACAAAAGGTCGACCTTTTGAAAGAAAATTTTAAAGTAGTTGGGGGGGGAAATATATTTTAGCTTTATTTTGACAAAAAAAATTGTGAGTACATTTCAGTGTATCTGTGCTATTTACCAATTCAGTGCACGTAGTAGGACTACAGGGGAACCAGAGCCGTGACCCTGACATGCACTCTGCAGTTCTCCATCATATGCTCTGATTATTCCCTTGACCCTGGACTATCGAGGCTGCACTGGAGCATACTGTCCAAGACTATTGAAACCATATTCTTGGAATGTGTTCATAATATTCTCAGGTGTTTGTTTTTTAGTTTTTAACTCACAAGTACAACATGGATACCTGTGATGAAACAAAATGTTTGCATTTATCATCGGATATATTGAGTTACATTCATGCAATGTAAAGTTTCCAACTTAGAAGATTTTGTTTCCAGCAAAAGAACTTATGGCTGCTTTGCAACCCACTGGGTGAGATATGACATAATAAGAGGATTTTTGTTCTGTAATACAAGGGACAGTCAAAGAAGCACACTTAGCAATTGCCAAGGGGACCCCTGCTGGTCTGGAGGCCCCAAGAGAAATTGACAGAAAATGTTTTGTGCTAGTTGTACACATAAAAAAATGTGTATATATTAAAAAGTATGTTTTATAGATTTGTTACTCACTACTTTACAAGAATGGATAATTAAAACAGAAAATGCAAAAAAGAAGTAAATTTGCTGTTCTCTGTTCAACCTTACTATTATCTGCTTCAAGTCTTGCTCTCTCTCACTTTGTTGCAACAGATTGTTAAATAGTTTCCTTTCAAGTAGCTTCTTACATCTCTCTGCCTCCCCTGATTTTATTCTTAGTCACTTCACTAACGCTGGAAATAGCTAACTTTAATGCTTCTTCCCTTCATAACAGCATCTACTGTGAAGGTTGTTGCTGCTATAGCAACCCGTTCTGCAGATGGTTTAACTTTATGCGGACCATCACTGGTCAGGGCCAATCCGGCTGAAATTTGCCCGGTGCCAGTCTCTCGGTGCGTCTCTAGTGAGGAGGTAGAGCTCGCTCTACGAGGAAACCTCCCTACAAACACAGACCACGTGATGAAAACCAGCACATATATTTGGTAACACATAAACTACATATAAATAGCATAAAACCTTTCAAGGAAGCAACTCAGATTTGTGAGCGAGTCACCTCCAAATCAACGCTGACTGCATGAGAAGACAAGGCAATTAAAGAGATCGAGCTCATGAGGTCAGCCGTTCAAGTAAAGAAAAACAAAAACATGCAGAAAAAAAAAACAAACTTGACTCCAAACTGAAAACCCAGCAGGGAAACAAAGCTAAGTCAGAGGAAATTAGGAGGGAGAAGTTGCAAAGTTTAGCAAATGGAGCTTTTAAGGGTATATTTTTAACATCTGCGGCACAGCTGAGGATGACAGTCACTCAAATCCTGCTGCTGCACACGCAGGTCAGCAGTCAGTCACTGTGCCGTTGATGTTTTTCACCACAACAGATTCTCAAGAGATGATGTCTAAACGTGTGTTTTTGTGTTTGAGGACTCGAACAGTTAAATCCTCAGGAATCTGTCAGCAGCTTTTCTAATTAATTTCTTTAACTGTTACAAGGTCAACCGCGTTCCCTGCTCCTCGAAATGTCAGAGTTTGAGATTTGGAGAAAGGCTAAGTAAATCTCTTTGGATTTGACTCTCTCATTTATTTTAGAATGTCATTGCTAAGTTGCCTCTACTTTACAGCATTCTTCATTTTCGGAATTATTCGACTGCTAATAAAAGTAATCATTAGCTGCAGCTTTACTCTGTAAACACTTCTTTAATCCTGCTTTGCACGTCTCGCCGTCGGGTTACAAAACAACCCCCAGCCCCCAAAAAACTATTCTTCTTTCTCTATGGGACACTTTGTCCTAAAACAGCAGAATACTCTTTAATGGTTCAGCATTAAAACCAGAAGCCCCAGTTTTCACCCAGTCGTGATGGTTTTTGTGCCTGGCGTCCGAGTCCTGCTCAGACGTAGCAGACGTACAGGTACGTCTTCTCTATCCTCCAGTCGGTCGGCACGTCCTCAGGCTTGTGGCCCTTCATGTGCTTCTGCATGGCGGCCAGGCTCGGGCAGAAGTCCTGGCAGATAGTGCACTGGTACGGAGAAGCTCCGTTGTGCGTACGCAGGTGCTTGATCATGGCTGAGTAGTCTCTGGAGCGCTGGTGGCAAAGCTTACACTCAAATGGCTTCTCACCTAAGAAAAGGCCCAAAACAAACAAATTAAAAGGATTAAAACGAGTCTGGAGTTGGATTTTTGATGATAATTTAATGTTGAGTCTCACTGACATTTTCCCAGACTCTGCTGTCTGGAAAAATGTGGAAATTGTTTTCAGCATTTTGGTGGTTTGTATAAATGTGAAACAAATAACTTGGAGAATATAAAATGATTTTTATTTCCAGATTTTATCCTTATCCCACAGACTAAATGTTGTCCTTTCTATTCTTTCTTTGTGTTCTTCTGTCTTTTCTTCCTTACATGTTCTTGGTTTCCTCCTTTCATCCCCAAGTCCACTCATCCTTTGCTTTCTTAATTCTTCCTTCTCTCCTTGCTTCCTTTCTCCCTCATGTCCATCCTTCTCTTTCCTTATATCGTTCTTTCCACTCTTGTGTTCTTCTTTTCTTTCCTCTTATGACCTGACTTTTTTACTCCCATGTGTTACTCCCTGTTCCCCCCATCCCTGTTTTTCTCCTCTTCTTCCATCTCTCTGTCCAGGTTTCTCTTAATTCATTCTATTTTGTGTATCCTTTTTCCGTCCTTGTTTTTGTTGGAACTCCGTGAAAAAAACATGATGTATGTATTGAAGCCTTGAAAAGTCTGGAGTGTTATTTTTCATAAATGGGCAGTTTACCTTGGAAATAATTACGCTAAAGTTATTGAGTACCTCTATGGCAGACCAAGGACCACCAAGGTACTTGTACCACAGCTTGAGCACCATCATGGCATCCCATATTTTTCCAGACTGCATAGGAACCTTGTCATGTAAAGCACAGTTCAGCAACAAGTCAATTCAAACAAACCTGACCTGACTTGACCATGGTTTTAGAAGAAACGTATATTAATTTCTAAAAGGGAGTCTGCAGTTAACTTTTCAGATTTCTCTTAAACTTTTTTGTTCCATCGGCAATGTCTACGTTTTCCAGCCAATATCAGCTTTAAATGCATTTTTAACTTCTCTGCATTTAAATAGCTGAAAACTTAACTTGGATGTCTGGAAAATGACAAAAGTTGTAGGAACTTTGTGTATAAAGCACAGCCAATGTACACTGAGCAGCACATTACTGAACCAAAGCAAACCACTGGGTGTCAGACTTGAGCAGCAGCAGCAACACCTAAGGAATAAAATTGAAATGGAAAACTTGTCGGATTAAATCATCTCATCAAGGTCTGTTTGAAACAAATGAACCAATATTTACTCTTGTATGCTTTCTATCATTTCTTTATGTCCACTTCAGAATCAAAAACTAATTTTGTAAAGAAAAATTAAAAACTTTGGTCACTTTTGCACAGACTCACATGTGACTAGAACAGCCTGATCAGACAAGAAGAGGCAAGAAAAAGGAAAGTGAATTGAAAATGTCTATTCAGTCTCACATGGTCTTGTTGTTGGTTATTTTGCTAACAGCCTGTTAATAAGGTGGTATGTTTGAAGGAGTGTGTGTGTGTTGCTGTACGGTTTCTTTAAGTCAGCTTACTGAATGCAGTGTGTTATTGAAAAGAATCCATTTTTTCTGGCCTTGGTAAGTAGTGCATGAAAGGTACAGGGCCTTACAATAAACACCTTCATATATTTCCCTATTTTCACATAACATCCACAAGCTTCAATGGATTTTATCAGGACTTTACGTGATAAACCAAAACAATGTACCACATAATTGTGAAGTGGAACCACAATTCATTCATTCAAAATTTTACCACTGAGAATACACTAAAATAAAAATTTAATGCAGCTAAATTTGAAAAGTAAACCTGTGTTTACTTTTATCTCAGTTGCTCCACAAAGATGTTTGTAAAGGATCAAACATTGTGATGAAAGAGAACATGGAGCAGAGATCAACCAAAAGGCCCATAAACCAGCTGGAGAATACTACCAAAACAACTACCACTGCTCAACACGTTATTGCCTCTGTGATATACAGATATGCAGCACAATGCTGCCGCTACAGAGGAGAGGCAGGAAAACTGGTCATATTATACCAGGAGTAAGATTAAAGTAATTATATTTCAGCCCAGAAATAATCCTGTAAGAGGTTCTAAAAGATTAGAGGCTGAGAATGATTCTTACCTTCTGGTCTAGTCAAAGTCCAGTCATAAATCAAATTAAAATCTTTTTAAAACTTTTAGAATAAAAATTTTCCAATCAAATCTGGCTCCACTTGAGCTATTTTGCATAGAAAAATTGTCATAAAGTTTTGTAGAGACCAACACCAGAAGGTGTAGCAGGTGTAGCTGTCCCGTGTTACTTTGTGTGACCCTGAAGCTAATTCTATAATATAAGGGGGTGGGGGGAGGCTAAAAAAATATTTTCTTTTCAGATTATTGTAAGGACATTTTTAAATTATAAAAATCATGTTCCATCAACTACACTGTGGAAGATGGGGTCAGATGGAGACAGATGACTCACTGTAGCAAACCCTAGAGAGAAAAGCCAAAAGGCAAAGATGACGAGTCCATCAACAACATGCACTGCTTTGTGTTGGTCTACCGCATAAAATCACAATAACATTCAGATGAAACACCAAGGGAAAACTTGAAGGGGCATGAATAATCTTGCAATGCACCGTGTCGGTGTGTGACTTTCAGTGTCTCACCTGTGTGAACCCGGTAGTGCGTCTCCAGCTGGTGTTTCAGGCTGAACCTCTTGCCGCAGCCGTTGCACTCGTAGGGCTTCTCCCCGGTGTGGATGCGTTTGTGGCCCCTGAGCGTGCCGTCGTCTCTGAAGCAGCTCCCGCAGAATTCACACTCAAACGGGTGATCGCCTAGGAGCACAGTCGCGTCACACGCGCGAGCCGGCGTTATAAGAAGCATCGCAGAACAACTTTGTCGTTGGCACTGCATGTCGCGGCGCAGGCGAAACCGCGTAGGTCAGATAGCCACACAGGCCTGTCTGGACACGGCCATTAGGGAAACGGTGTGCTTTCAGACGTCGCTAATGTTTTGACACGAGGACACTCCTCTTGGCTGTATACTAACAGCTAATAAAAGTCCTCCGGGCATGTGCTGCTCTGTTCCCTATACTGTAGTTAATCTATTTCTCTCCTAGGCTGAGGGTTTGACTCATCTCCAATGACCTATGTGCCTCATTATCTCAGTGTCCACAGCAACAGCCAAGTCAGAGGATACATTGCTCTCCTCATTACAGGCCGATTCTCCCCAATCCCCCACCCCACTGTGGAGCAGATGACATTTACAAAATGTTACTTCCAAGCAGAATGGCATACAAACAAGATACGCCGCCATGGCCAAAACTCCCTTCACTTCTGTCTCTTCACATCAATTATGTATTTCTCCAGTCTAGACATCAAGCCGTCCTGACAGCTGGTAGTGTTATTTAAGGTAGGAGAAGAAAAGGGGACATCTTTTCAGTAAATATCTCCCCGTCTCCCGCGGCACCGAGACTCACCCTCAGCAGCACACAGAGACAAGTCATTTCCATTTGCTTTTCCTTCAATATTTATTTGGGTTTCCTCTATCATTTTCCATGAACCACACAAGAAGTGACAGCCATGAATTGCAGAGGCCCCAAAGGCTGTCTAAGAACCCGAAATATAAACAGGATGAGATTGCCCAAAAATACGCACCGGCCATAAAGGTACAGTGCTGTCATCGGAGAGGTGAGTCATCCTATAGAGAGCGAAAAGGAAAGAGTGGGAGAGGATGCGTGCAAATTGACTAAAAACCTTACAGCCAATAACCTGAGGAAATTAACCTATATACAGAAATAACACAGCTCTTCATCTCTTTTCAACATACAGTGCTGTGAAAAAGTACTTCTCCCTTCATCCAGCTATTCAACCTTCTACAGCCTGTAGCCGCTCAAGGGACTGCGGCCTGCTTCCAGTGACCGTCGGGTGACAAGCTGGACAGGTTGCCAGGCCACCACAGGACAAACAGCCATGCACACACATAACTAAGGGTAATTTATAGCAACCAATTAACCAAACATGCATGTTGTTGCACTGTGGGAGGAGGTTGGAGAACCCAGAGACAGTCCACATGTGCAAAGGATGGGCATGCAGAAAACTCCCAGTCAGGATTCAATCTCCAGACCTTTTTGTTGCAAGGCAGCGGTACTGTATACTGTGCTATTGTTCCAATGGTGATCAGTTCTTAAGAGAAAAAGGCTATCCAAACAAGCATGACGCTAAGTGAAATGGTAATCTTTCCCAGTACTAACAGCTAGTTGTGCCACACTTGATAGAACAACTGCTCTTCTTTACAAAACTGCTTTAAGTCAACCGTGATGCAGTGCTCTCGGCCTATTTAAAGTCACGTCATAACATTTCAACCACTGTCAAAGTTTGGTTTCAACTGAGCCATTCAGTGCTGAATATACTAGTGTGTTTTGGATTGTTTACCTGCTGCATAATTCAAGTGTCTTTGACCAGTTTTAACCAGCCATCCACAAACTGATGGCTGGCTATCTCTTCTTATGGTAGAGAGCTGAATTCTAAGTTTCATAAATTACACCAAGTGACTTTTATTCTTCTTCTGAAGATAAAAAGCCTCAAATGTGACAAACACAATCTTATGACTGTCAATATATTTTCTATGAAATGTTGTTGGTTTTAAGGAAGATTTACTGGGATGTACACCTTCTAAAACTTTATTTTTACATAATCTTTGAGATCATCATTAGGATGTTTTTGATGTAAATATGAAATGGGCCAGGTTTCTGTGCTGCTTTTGGTCAGCAGTGGTTTCTGAAAAGAGAGTTTTGTAGAGGTCATTCTTGCCCAGTCTCCAGCTCATCTTATTGGATTTTGAACACACAGTCTAAGTAAGTCAAATGATATCTGATGATTTGGGGTTCTTGTGTGACTTGGCCATTGATGGATTCTTTGAATGGTTCTGATAGGTCGGCCATAATTGGTTAGCATAGTGGATCGCCACTGTTTTTTCCCATTGGTAGTTGATCACTCCAACTGTAGTAAGATGATCTCAAAGCCTTGGAAATGTCTTCATTAGCCTTTTTCAGACAAATGTCAACAACGTTCTCATCTGTTTTTAAATTTGTTTAGATCGAGACATAGGGCGTTATTTTTATAAATCGGTTAGCTTACTGATGTTAGGCGAGTTCTGTTCAAAGGATTTCTTTAGTGTGCAGGCCTGTTGTGGCTAATATTGACTCAACTTTTGAAAAAAAAAAGTGATTTATTTATTTAATTTATGATTACTGTATAGATTCACTGTATTGTACTTTTTCCACATAGAGCCGGGTTAGTTTGGATAGTTTTTTTTTTCATGTGATAATAGCCAAGATGACCCCTTACCCGTGTGGGAGCGCAAGTGTCTTTTGAGGGTGGTGTGGCTGGGGAAGGGGCGCTCACAGTGGCTGCAGATGTAGCTGTGCATCCCTGCGTGGACCTCCATGTGCTGCTGCAGGGCCTTCTGGGTCTGGAAGCGCTTCGCACACAGCAGACAGAACACCGCCATGTCGGTCCCTGGAGAACGCACAAGACACAGACGCGCAGTTATTTCAGTACCATACACAGACAGGGCCTTAAGTGGGGAAACTGGGTCACTTCAACTTTGTGCAAGTCCTCTGAGGGAAAAGCTTCTTTCAAAGAGCAAGCGCCTCTACCTAAACTAACTCCCCTAAAAGCCCGGAGGCACTTTCAGCTGCGAGTCTTTATGCGTGCTATTTTAAACCATGAAAGTGATTGTTTTCTTTAAGAATTTCCCCCCACACAATGCACACGGCATGCCAATCACACAATCAATGCCTCCTTCCTGGCGTGTTAGATGTCTAATTATTCTCTTCATTCCCCCCATCAGGAGTCGGCTTCAGCCTGTGAAGTCCTCCGTCTCTGTGCTCAAAGAGCAGCTGATAGTGGCTCCACCCTAAATGATGCCTACACTACGTGCTCCGTGCTGAATGTTAAGTAGCGATATCAAGCCATTAAAGGCAGGACTGCAGGAAAAAACACAATCCAGTTTAATCCTGTGTGTGACCTGGCATCTCTTTGGGGCTGCTTTCCTGTTGCACGGAGTGTGGCGAGGAATACAGATAGGGGAGTCGCTGGCAGGGTTGTTCAAGTCAAAATGGCTACGTGAAGAAGATCCATTGGCTGTCATACAGTCGACACCTGATCTACCGAGTTCGGGAGGTGGCAGCAGACGCCGGCTCTCGAACCCTTTTCTGGCGTTCACGCCGACGCAAACTCACACGGTGCGGCTAGACGGAGAGACCGGGAGTAATGGGCAGCACTGACATAATGTGCGTGTCCTGGAGAGCGATGCTTTAATGTGAGATTATGAGGTCCTTATTTCTCTGTCTGCTCAGGTTGCAGATCATTTACAATGTGAGCAGGTCCCATTGCTCCTGACTCAGATTCAATCAGACATCTCCAGCAGAGGATCATTAGTAAACAGAGGACTGTGCCAGCACTTCATTGGAATTCAAGTGGGGTTGCTGTGTCGCATTTAAAATGCAGTCTGATGAGGTCCACTAAATCAAATCATTTGTTACTGTTATTGAAGTGCCTTGAGGCAACTGGCAATTAAATTGGAATTAACGCAGGGAAAGGGATACAGCACACTCATACTAAGAGGGAAGAGTGTCAGACACTTGCTTTAGGTTCAATCAAGTTAGCAGACAGACGAGCCCGCTCAAAGAAAGAAAGAACGAGAAAACAAATCAAGCAAATTCACATTTTAAGGAGTAAATCAAACACATTCACATAGCATTGTTTACTAATCCATGCCTCCTGATTTGTTCAAGCAAAGCAAAGCTCAGCATTTTATAGATAACTATAGTTTGACGAAGCCTTTTTTTTTTTAAACTGAGGTCCTGAAAGTTGCAGCTAAAAACTCAACAGACAAATGTAGATAATAGACAAATGGTACAGGATTCTTGATGTGAGGTTGTGTTAAGGATAATAAGCAGTTTTATATTTTACCTGAAATTTATTATTTTAATAATTTGTATAGATTCATATTAGTTGGACCCTATTGACTAGCCCAAGAGAGGTCATGACCAAAGTGGAGATCAGCCATCCTAAAGCAACCCTACACTCAAACTTAACTGTGCTTTATGGAAACATTATTTTATGAACCTTTAAACAATTGTCACACCTTAATTGGTAATTTACAGAGAAGCTGATGAATATTTACATTAGAAATAAAGGTTGGAGGTGCTACATGATCAATAATCCTCCTGTGTAAAATGTGTTCTGCATGTGCAGGTCCTCCAAGGCGGAGCTTTGTAGCAGCAAGCAGGTAGGCAGCCCTGAATGACTGCCAGGGGAGATTCAAGGATTTACATGTAAAGCTCCAAATATTATATATTTTTTTATAATACCCCACATTAAAAAAGTTAATTTATTTCAGTAATTCAAATCAAAAAGTGAAACTTGCAAGGATTCATTACACGGTTTGATTTATTGGAAGTGTTTCCTGTTTATTTTGAAGATTATGGCTTGCAGCCACTGAAAGCTGAAAATATTGCATAAGATGAGTAAAAATAAGTATTAGAGAAATATAATTTTATAAATAATCATAAATAATGATGAAGACTGCTGACTTGTCAGCTGTCCAGGTTACAGTCACTGATATTCTCTACAAAGAAGCTGAGCAGCAAAGGTTAGCTGCTGAAGAAGATGCCTGTTCAGAATGCTACTATGCCAGCATACAAAGGGAAAGTTGAGTGAAATAAAAAGTTACATCTTTAAGGATCCACGTCTTAAACATAAATACGTCTATCAGGAAATTCTGCAGAATTTTTCTGATGAAAACCTTTACAGAAACAATTTTATTTTCCAGCAGGACTTCACAGCTGCCCTCATTGTCAAAGTACTGATACTGACTTTATTGATGGTGGTGATGCCATTCTGCTTGAATGACCAGCAAACTGACCTGAACCTCATAGAGAAACTTTGAAGTATTAACAAGAGGCAGATGAGAGACACCTGCCCCAACACTGTTTAGGACCTGAGGGCGAAGCAACCTGGGCTTCACTAACAGACCCACAGGCTTATCGACTCCGTACCACGCTGCATTGATGAAGTAAGTTGTGCAAAATGAGCAACACCCACACACCGAGTAGTGCAGTACTTTTCAGTAGGCTGATTATTTCAGAATAAAACATTTCTCTTCTTTTATTGGTCTAATGTAATATTGAGCATTTCCGAGAAACAGAATTTTGATACCTCATTAGCTCTGAGCGTGTGTGTAATCAAAATATATTATGTTGGATTCAATTTAGAATAAATAAATTAACTTCTCAGCGATATACCTAATTTATAAAGATGAACCTGTAATGTTGGTTTCTCCTCTAAGACAGTTATTTACAGCCAGTAAGACGCGAGCTCGTACCGTTTTAACAGATCTTCACTTGAAAAAAATGCTGAACTATCCCTTTGACACAAAGAAGATGGGATGAAAGACATTCCCTGATCTCAACAATCCTTCACTGAGCCACTCCAGTGGAATGAGCTGCACCTGTTTGGGGGACTTTAGCCCCCACAAAGGACACACAATAAGGTTCAGGGCCTCATTGACCGAGCCTATTAGTCATACGCTCCACACACAACTTCAACGATCCCCGTCTTTCTACTAAAGCCTAATGACCAGGGCCCTTTTCTCACCCGCAGATCACAATATTTTAGTTGTAAACAAAAGGCTTTCCATTTTGAACGCCTCTGCTGCCACCCCACTCCCTGCATCCGCTGACCGTACAGGAAATCATTGGAGTGTCTAACCAGCTTCCCTCTGTGCCTGAGTCATACTCTGCTAATTCTACTGGAAGCTGCAGCTGTGAGGCCTGGATAATGAGCCATCCAAAACCAAAGCAAAACACATTAAAAAAAGTAGCAAATTGAATCTCTTTATAACCTGTGATTCAATTGATTTCCTCTTTTTGGTAGTTGCTGCAGCCAGCAGGGGGAGCGCTTTCTGTTCCTTTTTGAACGGTAGCTGCGGGGAGAGCACCTAATCCAACGTGAATACATCAAAGCTGCTTTAATTACCCCACTTTATATCAACCATCGTACACCGCAAACTCCTGCTTTCTCTGCGGCTGTGCATTTTTCAGTCTGCGGTGAAAGTTTAGTTTCTCTGCGCCGGTGAAACCGTTGCTCACTGACACTCGCAGACATCCACAGATGTAGACCTGATCCTTCTGTCACCAACAATCCCGAAACTTGAGAATAGAAATGACAAATATTCTGTCACAAGAATCTTCACCTTTGATCTGCGGCTGACACACACTGACAAACAGCTCAGCGGTCGTTTTTATTCCGCGCAATTGACGGCTGCTGAAAATAAAAATACCGAATAATATCTTGAAGTGTAAAAAGAAAAGGAAAAAAGAAACCTAAAAGGAGTGTTTGTGTGTGTGCGTGTGCGTGTGCGTGTGTGTGTGTGTGTGTCAGTGGTGGCATTTCACCTCACCGCGCTCTGTTAACTTCTCAAAGGTTTTTTTTTTTCTTTTTGGTCGTGGATTTTTTTTTTTTCCTGTAAGCTTTTGTAATAAGTGCAGAGGAGCTTCTTTATGAGAAAATAGGCCCCTAAAGTTGGCTGCCATTGCCCCCTGCTTTCTCACCCTGAACTGCACAATAGGTGTTGGATTTGGCCTTTTTGAGGCACAGGCTGACCCCTCTGACCTTTGGCCCACGGAGGGGTAAATACCATGTAATCAATGGGTTTTCTCAAAGCTTTGTGTTCAGTGGGAGGAAGGCTTTAACAGTGGAGAATAATAATTTACTTCTGAGCATTTCTGCATTTACACTGTGCATTATATGACAGAGCTACCCGCCGAAAGCACGATTATATGTGCGAATGAGATGGGCTCGGGGTTCTACTGCCGTTTCGGCATATCTCCATCAGGGATGGTGCCACACACTCGTGATTTTTACACACTCTGCCTCTTTTCATCTGCCACTTAATTCAGTCCAGCTGAGGTGGGGAGTTGGCTTGGCTCTCACGCTGCCTAAGAAACAAAACCATGTGTCCAGGCAACCAGATAGGATCATGGTCCTTGCTGGGGTGAAGTGTTCGAGCTAATCCCTTCATTCACAAATAGGCGCAGCCTGTTTCTTTTCAAGCAGCAAACAAAAGTTTCCCACCCTGAGAATCTGGGAGCAAAACCCCGCCGCAGATGGAACAAAGGATTGTATCGGCAATGACCACAAATCGGGGTAAATTCTTCTTAGCTTTCGTGTTTGGAGCCCATCAATTAATTATCTGTATGTTGAAATGTTGGATGAACATAAAGACGAGGAGGATTGTAGTGGCGAACGGCCCTGTTAAAGACATGGAATAGCTTAAAAATGAATCATTTTCAGCATACATATTCTTTAAATGTTCAACTTTTCTTTGAGTACTTTTATTGACTTATGTTGTGAAATAATTATTTTTAACTGTTTATAATATTCGATTAGGTAAGCTGGTAGATGTTTTAGAAATCAATGAATTCCTGTTTCCCTGAGATACAGATGACCATTTTCTTAAAGTGGACCCATATTAATCTGGCTACCGTGCACAACGAGGAGGATGGTAAAAGAGAGGAAGCAAAGACCTGCAGCAAATAGTGGCGTCTTGAGGTCACCATGTGTCCATAACAACTATTAGACAGCTTGCAGTTTGGAGGTCAAGCCAGGAAAGAAGCATTTCCTGTCCTACCATCACAGATACGAGTGTGTGAAATTTACTCAAATCTGCAGGTTCTTTTGGAACTGTGAGCTTTGGTCAGATTAGACTACAAAATGTCTTTAATGCCAATCCGAGTGGCTTTGGTGTAAAAGGATAAATATGGGTTTAAACTACCTCATACCAATTGGAAAAAAAATGTAAGATGTGATTCTGTGTGTCTTTTTGGAATACACTGAATCATAAACTTCTTCAATTGAAATAAAACAAAAAATTATTGTGTAGTTGCTACTAGAAAAACCACTGTATTCCAGCAATTTCCTGTTTTGTTCCAATAAAGTGGACTGTATTCGGAAATGTTGGCAGCTTTCTGGAAATCTTAGTCAGTCTGACAGGTCTACAGCAACGGTTCACAAACATTTTGTAATAAGTATCTCTTTAATAAATGCTACATTTTAGAATGTACAATACTACTTGTACTCTTTTTATTTTATTTGTATGTGATTTATAATTTTACAAAAGTGGAAAAACGTAGGTTTTAAAGTTGGAACACTTACCAGAAATGTAACAAATGTGCAAATTCAGGAGGAAAAGAATGAGGCCACCCTTTAACCAATACCTTGAAAAGACTGAAAATGTTTCAAAGTTTTACACTTTTGACAATGTTTCTTTCAAACTCGTTCACAAAGCCGCACCACATAACCTCCTTTAGTAAACATGGTGCTAACGGTTTAAAAGTACAAAATGCAGAGAAGTGGATTGCTAGCTTGTATTGCTAATAATAGGTAACCTGATGCTTACAAATAATTTGGTTTTGGATTTGATGTTATTCTTAGATTCATGTTGTGACTGCAGAGGTAAATGGACCAGAAATGCGTAGCTTTCTCCTCCTTACACTTGACTTCTCATGCATTTCTAATAAAGAAACCATCAACGACTTAACAAACAACAAGCTATTGTCTGTGTCAGTATGCATTTTTTAATGCATGCCTTCAGAATTTACTCAACGTCAAAGTTTATAAAATGTAATTTTTTAAAAAAGTGCTGGCTGGCTTAATTGGTAGAGCAGGCGCACTATGTGCAGATGCTACACTCCTCAATGTGGAAGTCCTGGGTTCAGCTCCTGATCTTGGGACATTTGTTGCACATCTTCCCTCTTATCTCTTCAGAAAAGGTCACTAATCTCAAACAAATCTTTTAAAAAAATGATTTCAATTTGAAAAGAAGTCACAGTCTGTCTTTAAAACCAGGAGTTTACGATGACATCAGTGTTGACATGTTCACCAGCGTGCAGGGGTGAAAGTACTATAAACTGCATCGCCAAGCTCTGCTCAGTGTACACAGGCTGTGTGCTGGCTCATGTCTGCTCTGTCACCCAGTTAAGCATACAGTCATACAGGCTACATTATGTCCCAGCCCTCAGATGACCCATGTGCATTCATGCTTACTGTATGTGCTCATGCACTAAGATCAGACGCACACACAAAGCTACAGTACCTTAAACAACCCCGGGCGCTTATCAGTAGACTGCTAATCTACCCGAGTGACGAACAACCGTCTCAATAATTAATGCAACAAGAGATGCGGCGCTCGCATTTAAGCACCATTCCACGGTCCGGTTCATTGAGGTCATGCGACGGCTTCGCTCGCCTCGATTCCTAGAACATTTCAAAAATATTCCGCACGCAGGCCTCGACGTTTCGCCTCACATGAAATGACAGGCCTGTCCCGGCGCAAATAAATAACCAGGAGGCATAATGGCCCAAACAGAGCCCGGCTCAGTTCAGTTTGAGGCTTATTCGAATTAAAACCGGGTATTACCAGGAGGTGCAGAGCGGTGACGGACATGCAATTAGGCGAGCTAAAAGGTCTGCATTAGGAGAGATGCATTAGAAAGCCTTGGCTGTATCTGTATAGACTACAGGAGCGTTTAATTAGGGCTTGGGAAGAAGGTAATATTATTCACTTGATGAAGCAGCCTGTAATGTGTGGAAACAGCACAGCTGCTGCGAGTACACAAAGCCAGGACTCTTATATGGCCCGTTCCTAAAGGCAGAGGTGGCAAAATGGTCAACCAGCAGCCTTTTAAGCTAGCAGTCGCAGATAAGCCACAGTCTTGGGGTTTTCCAAAAAAAAAGAGAAAAGAAACCCGGTGAGCTCGGTGCCCCGGAGCCTCGCCTCGCTGTGATGAAACAAACGCCTTTGTTGTGAGAGCGGTTCCGAGACAGATCCATTCTTTTATTTTGGGCGCTGACAAGTAGGTCAGAGGAGACGGTGACAGTGCTGTGGTGAGGAGTAAACAGCAGCACATGATGTTGTTTTTCCTCCTCTTACTCCTGGCACCCAATACCAGCAGCAATGCCTCTACCCTCAGGACACCACACACACACACACACACACGCCGCCCTCCCTCCTCTCCCTTTGATCTCCAACTTCAGTAACCCACTGCCGTTCACCCCTGACATATTCAAATGGATATAGAGACTTTCACTGTAAACTAACGTCTCTGCCAGAATTACCTAATTGCCTCAGATTAAGGTCTTCCCAAAAAGTAGGGAAAATTTCCCCTCCGGAGGACATGGACAGTGCTGCAGCTGCTGAGGGCCCTGACAAGTGTTAATCTGCTCAGAGGAAACTCATTTGGCTCACTGGGTAAGTCACATGGCAAATTAAAGCAGGCACTGTTTGATTCCCTCCTCTCCCCACTGAAAGGTCCCAGTGTGTGTTTTTTAAGGAGGAAACGTGGTAAACGGGAGCATTTCAACTTCTAACCTCCGCAGATCAGAGCTGATTAAGTTACCTGTGGCTCATGTCATACGGCGGTGGGAGTGCGTCACGGCGGGCCGAGCCAAGATCATGACAAAATAACAGAGTAATGCCCTCCTGTACCCAGATCCAGTGCCAAGCTGAAACCAAGCTCTGGGTGTTTACAACTCGCAGAGATGCGGGTAGAAACTTCTGGGCATCGTTAACACCCCTCCATGTCCGCATGCATTAAGTATTCATACTGCGTGTGCCACCTGGAGTTACAGTTACATCCCAATGCTCCTGAGAGGGTTATCACCTTTCTCTGACAGTCGCAGAAAAGGTGTGGATTCAGACACTGTTGGGCGCGCGCGGCGTCGGACAATAAAACCACAGCTTGTTTCCGTCACAAACATAAAAAATAAAAATACCGATTCAAGCCCCTGTCAGTAATAGCCATGATAAAAATAAAATATATAAATGGAATAAAACAAATGTAAAATCTAGTTTTCTACATGGCAAAAAGTGACGGTTTACAGATAAGCACTTTTCTGTTTTTAATCATAAAAATTAACATACTGCCAAAAAAATATTTCTTGATATCTTGATTGCAGTGCTCATCAACTGTGCTTTGCTTTCATTAGTTCTTTGTTTTCATTTTACTTTTTTTGCTTCCATTTGATTCATTTTAACAACATTGAAAAGCTAAAGAAGTTTCAAAACACCAGAAAGGTCACCGGTCAGTTCAGCCCATCGGCAATTCATACCCTCATTTCATGCTAAAGAGTTGCTAATTTGTCCCAATTTACTGTCCAATAAAATCCAGATGATGTTGGTGTTAGAGGCTTCAGAGGTTGAGAATCCAACCAGCCAGGAAAATCTGTTCCTCATATAACACATCTTGACTATCTTGCCATTACTTCTTAGAGGTCTTTACTTGGTCCAATCTGTTGTTGTTATATTTCAGTCATATTTATCTTGTTTTCTTATAATATAGGGTTTCCACTCACTTCTATGTAGATGATATTCTGTTGGATATAGATAGTTGTATTTTAGCTTGTCTTCTGTCAGGAGGCAAAAAACCTTTTCCTACTTTATGCACAAAGACAAATAATTTTTATAAACTAAAACAAGAGTAATGCCTGCTCTGTGTTCTTGGTCAGCAGTGGGTTGACAAACTTTTTCATCAGTGTTGTGGAACCGCCAGCCTCCAGATATTTTCAGTGAACATTTTCAGTAAAAAAAACAAACAATTCTTATGTATTTTTTTTGTTTGACTTTCCTTTTTCTTTTTTTTTTTTTTACTTTGACTCTGTTTTTATACTAATTTAGCATTTTTCAACTCCATGCACAGGTTTTCACTAGTCTGTATTGTTTTCGCCACACCACATTGATAAAAAGTGATATATAAGTAGTTAAATTCAGTAAATTAGAATATCTGAGTCTCGTTTGTCACATTAAAGCACCTTTTGAAAATAGTAACTTTTAATCAGGTATTAAACATGCTTTTTATAAAGCCCGTATTTCTCTTTTTAAAAAGTTTTTTATTGGTGTGATGCAGCATTAAAATGTGAAGAAATGTTTCAATTAGTTGTAAGTGGGAAATCATCATAATTAACTGAAATAAATGCTTTCAAATATCTGTATGTAGTTGATCTGTATAATGTTTCAGGTCGTAATAAACTTCATATAAATAAATGGGCTTTTCAATAATAATCTAAGTTATTTATAATTAGGTCTTCAGTTTTAGAAAACAAAGAAACATCAATATTTCTCAATACAATAATTGACATTCCTCACTAATCTCTTTTTTTGTATATTTATTTTTTAATTATGATCCCACCACTATTTTCCCACAACTTTAAAATCTCTGTGACTAAGATTTAAATTGGAAATGAGCAAAATAAATTAGGTTCTTTCAGCAGCCTAATAATTTCTGCAGCATTTTTACTAAGCCAAAATAAGCTGATACACAACTTTGAGTATTGTAATAATTTATGCAAATATCTGATTAAAAGTGCTCCAATCTGTTATTGAGTTATAAACTCATAAGAGTTTCATGACATTACAGGAGAGTATGAAGAACTGGAGCATCTAGCTGCTGGGGGGTCATCCCAAAGGCCAACAGGAGCGTGCGTTGTCCTGCAGCAGATCATTCCTTCTTGTACCCAAACAAACAAAACAAAACAAAAGAAATCTCAGATAGGAATTGACCAAAACAGCAAAAAAAAAAAAAAAAAAATCCAGCTAACAGAGGGGGAAAAAGTACATGCACCCAAGAAAACATGGCCACACAAAAAAAATCCAAACGTAAACACCAGAAAAAAGCACACAGATGTGTCAATAATCATTATTACCAGATGAATACTCCACACATTTTCTTAACTACCAATCCTTTTTAAAAGCATATGGGTGTCAGGTAGATAATTTCAAGGCCATGATCAGGAAGGAAGGTGAGGACAGTACGTCTGTGAAACTGTAACGCTGTGCTGTGGCACAAAGTGGTGGGTCTGGATGCCAGGAGATATTAGTGGGTGATATGTGAGAGGCCTCCCACCTCTCTGTTGATAAATTATGGAGCATCATGACAGGAACAGTTTAACCCAGCCAGTATGACGAGCATGTTTAGACCCACGATCACGAGTGTCGTAGTCACGGCTTACTCCACAGCCTTAAACGCACTCTCTCTGTTGGTTTGCGTAATTACCTGTGTGTGTTTGCCTGTGGGCCTCCAGGGCGTCCTCTGAGGAGAACGTTGCTCCGCACTGATCACACACCAACGCTTCTGCAGGAGCTGTGGGTGACATCAAACATAAACAGAAATCAGCAAACATACGAGTCTCTGTGTGTCACTGTTAAATGTTTAAATGCAGACTTGTCAGGATTCAGTTTCTCAGATTTGTGCTCCTCTTGATATAATCATTTCCGGTATTTTTGCGATGATTTCTGTCTTACTGTTTGATTCTTCTGACCTACATTAAAAGATGAATAAATTTGTAGGAACTTTGGTACAAATGATGTTTTGTTTGTTATAAAAGTTGACAGACTGTGGTCCTAAAGCTGATCTGGGCTTCAATGAAGTCCCAGATTAGGCAACCACTCCTGAATTTTGACTACGGGTAAAACACTGCTGGGTAGTCCAAGTTTAGTAAAAAAAAATAAACTTGATACCTTTCTCCTTAATATCTTTTTTCATTTTGTAAAACATGAAAATCCCTCAACTTTATTTTACCTGCATTTCTTTTTATAAAATCTGGAACAGAGAAATGAGTCTAGAAACAAAAGTACTTTTGGAATATTGTTTTGTTTGTTCCCCCCCTTATCACTCTTGGTCAATAACAAACATATCTCCATTTTTATGTTTGATTTCTTGAGAGACTCCATTGATCAACCTTCTGTCACCTGTGGTTTTATTGATAAATGCGATGTGAAAAATATTGTAAAGATGTCAGGACATTGACCAAAGAGTGAGAGCTTACTTTTAAAAGCTAAGGTGGCATTTCATTTCAGAATGTGAAAAGTCCCATTTTTAAGAATACCGGCTTTCCTTCTGACAGTGCTGACATTTCTCAAAAATGGGGAAGAGAGAGGCGTGCCGTGGTGGCGTAGGGCTTAGCGCGACCCACATTTGGAGGCCTCAAGTCCTCGACGCGGCTGTCGTGGGTTCGACTCCCGGACCCGGCGACGTTTACCGCATGTCTTCCCTCCTCTCCTTCCCCCTTTCCTGTCAGCCTACTTTGTAAAAAGGGACTCTAGAGCCCACAAAAAGACCCCCTGGTGGGGTAAAAAAATAAATAAAAAATGGGGAGGAGAAAGTAAAAAGTAAATTCCACACTGTGCCTTGCAAAAGCAGATTTCAATGTATTATTGGGGGATTCAGTGGCTGCGTTTCCATTAAAAATGTTAAAAAATCTTTTTCTGTCAATATATTAAAAAAAAGACGATTTTTCAGTTGCAGTGTTTCCATCAAATTAGAAATAACTTTAAACTCATGGTGAATCAGCTTGTTTATGCAAGTCATTAAATGCATGGCACCGACTGATGTAAATGGTTGTACAAGATATATATATATATATATATATATATATATATAATTCAGCCAGCGCTCCATCAGCCGTCAGAGGAGACATGTTGTCTTCTTGTCCTGTCTTCTTCGTGGCTTTCCCAAACTGCCGTTTGTTTCCATTAAGCAAATTTATTTTTGTAATCTCAGTTTGCACAATTCTACAGTTAAAAGTTTTTACAAAACAGTTTTAAAAATTGTGGCATGATATTCATAACACAGTGTCACTAATTTGTAGAATCACCTGTTGCTCAATATCTACACAGGTTGGACACCAGAACAAATTGAACTCAGTTAGATTGGATTCAGTCTGTGAACATTGCCATATATTAAATTAGATGGTTAGATCTGTCTGTAAGCGTTTAATTTCTCCAAAATGTTCCTGTATTTTCCTCCATCCATTTTTTCCATAAACTCCAAGACATAAAAAGCACTAAGAAAAAAGGAGCTTGTTACCCTTTGAGGACACTGTCTTCAGGGTAATATGCAACTAAAACTTTCCAACACATGCAAGTTTTATACATGCAGACCAAAAATTTCATTTTGGTTTTATGTGACCAGAGTACCTTTGTAATATTTGCCATCTGCCCTACCTGGCTTGTGGTAAACTGTAAATTTGACTTCTTATGGCACTTCTTTCAACTATGGTTTTCTGCTTGCCACAGAGTGGCAAGAACAGAGACTTTCTTCATCCACAAAGGCCAGACTTAGTGGCAGTAACATGACAAAGTGCAAGAAAAACAACTTTTGCAAGGCTCTGTCCTTTCGGGCTGCGGAGGAAGCCTGGTTTAAGTGAACGCAGTTGAAAGAAAGGTAAAGAAGTCACCAGAGAGCCTCGTGTACACACTTGTGCTTTTCTGTCATTTAACAAAGGAAGCAAATCTGAAAAAGTACAATGGAGTACAGGACAGACAGAGGAGAGGGGCTGGCGGGGGCAGCAGACGCTGTGCAACGGCCCATCTTTTTCTTCTTCCTGACAAAAAAAAAAAGGAGAGCAACGCTGAAGAGTTTTATTTACCGTGGCCTGTTATCAGACTCTGAACAGTGAGCAGACTGTCTGCCTGAGAGGCCACAGAAGGACCGGGTGTTCTCTGTACAGCAGACGCTTCCAGCCTGCGGCGCATCCCTTTATCACCATAAAAAAAAAAAAAAAATCCCACTTCAGAGTCAACATCCCAAATCCCAACGCATGGACTGTAACTTCAGGTCACCTTTGCAATGCCCTTGTCTATTCTGATATAGACATGAAAGAGACAAGTATGCATACAGCTTACAGAAACATCCCATTCTTGTTCTGCACTCACCTCACACCTGCACTGACAGACACATTGGACTAATATGTGTGCTCACACACACACTCACACAATTTCTCTGTCTCTCTCTCTCTGTGTGTGTGTGTCTCTGTTGCACGCAGCTGTTTGGATGTGGGTTGGCTCTCACTGAGATGTAAATCGGTTGCAGATCCATACTGGCCCAGGGCTCATTCACTGATCTATTTTCTGCTCAGCTGGCTTTAAATGAAGTTAAAATGACTCATTAAAACACCCACAAGCTTTGGGAACTCTGAGCACTGCAGCCTAAATGTGGTCCTCTTTCAACTCTTTGCACAGACAGTGCACCACTGTTCCCAGAGCTGCACGCAAATAACAAAAAAAAAAAAAGCCTCAATCTGTTCATTTCTCAAAAACCCCCGTTCTGCTTCGTTTTGTCTTATAACATATAAAAATATATATATATAAATATTTAAAAAACTCTGTTTGAGAACGGTCTTGTGCGGCAGTAACAGTGGAGTTAAGTGTTGTAGATCCTGATGTTGTTTGACGCCGTCCAGCCCGGTGTGTCGTGCCCGCGTGAGATTGTGTGATAAGGGGGAAGAGGAGAACACAGTGCATTGTCTTGTGCAGTCAAAGGCACGGAGTGTGCTCTCATCCATAAACCATCAAACTGTCTCCAGACGCGGCTGCAATCGTCCTCCATCAAAACACTTTGTCTGGCATACCAAAATAAGAGCCAGCATCGAGCTGAATACCAAATCAGCCCATTAGAGCGGCGGAGCACTCGCTCCTTAGCAACCAGCGGGATCTGAGGCTGCTATACTGAAATACACAGTGACAAAGAAATGAGATCCACATCTATCTCTCTGTTTTTCACCCCCCTACCCCCTTCTCACCCCCTCTCCCCATCTCTTCCCTCCTTCTAGTATTACGGGGTTGACACGTCGGATGGGGAGAGTTTATGCAAAAAATTCAAATGCTGTTAAAGGTGCTGCTGTTATGGATGTCGGTGCGACTTGAAAATCAAAGCATGCTGTGAAGGTCTGAGAGTGATGCAAAACAATGTGTGTGTTCAGGGCTGAACCAGAACGGGGGGGGGGGAAGAAAAAACCCAGGAAGACTCAGGTGAAGTTTAAAGGAGCAGATTCTCTCTCATCTGTCAACGGCGTGCCATTCCTGAACAATCCTCAGAGAGCAGGCAGAGAGGACAGGGGACTCTGCCTTGTCTCTAACATATATTCAAACTGAGCTTTGTGTGTGTTGTTGTTTTTTGTTTTTTTTAGTTTCATTTTTAGTCTCTGATCCCTCCTCTCTGTCTCTGCACCCCCCCACCCCCACATCTCCCTCCCCACCCTCTTTCTCTATTTTGGATAAAGTAGCTGGGAGAGCAGTCAGGTCTGATTAAGTCTGCATTTGGGTACAGTGTGTTCCTGGACACACATCTGCGAGCGAGCCATCACACACGCTTCGGAAAACGCTGGCAGAACACCCAGGCCTGCCGGCAGCTCATGATGTCATCACTCAGAAGGGGCAGAGCTGGCGAGCCGCCATTCTCTCTCTCAAAAAAAGAAAAGAAAAAGGAAAACAGGAACGATCCAAACGGAGAGAAGAGGGCCGACGACCTCGGCGTGGAAAAGAGAGCGCGATCCAGGCGTCGGGAGTGGCGCCGACTGCTGCTGGAGGAACGGTGGGGGTTTGGGTGGAGGAGGGGGGGTGAACAGGTGCATCTGAAAGGCCGCAACCACTGTATGGAGGGCGCCGATGTGCAGAGGCTGAGAGTGCGTGAGAGTTACTAAATACCTGCGTGAGACAGCATGTGCATCCTGAGCCGCATGTTGTCCTGGAAGTGCTTGCCACAGTATTCACAGCTGTTGCCCTTCTCCTCATTATGAAGCCTCCTGTGAAAAGAACGACACACCGATGTGAGAGCGCTAATGGAGGAGAAGAATGCAGCGAGAACACACTTGTAACAAGTTTTCATTTATTTCACGCGGACGGACGGCGCTCATTGATCAGCAGGAGAAGAAAGCGGCCGACTGCAGTTTACCTGACTCCTTTCCCGCTCCAGGATAGAGACTGTTAGCATTATGACGGCATAACCAGGTTTAGACCGGTTACTTGTTGATGAACGTCAACGCTGCTTTTTGCAGGTGAAAATGACATGAAAACAAGCAAACAAACCTGTCCAGGATGGTGAAAATACTGACATTTTCATTTGACAAGAACAAATTTGAGGAATTTGAGATGAAATCCAGTCATAAATATTTTAGTCCAGCAGAAAGTTGGAAAATGTCAGTGATATTTAATTTAAAGTTGTTTCAAATGACAAAAAAAAACGTATGTCACTGTACAGCAAAATAAAACATAAATATAAACTAAAAAAGTGGCAGAAAATCCATTGTTACATATTTCCCCCCATACTTGCACTAAACTTAGTTTTGAATTGTAAGACTTACAACTTTGACGAAGTGTTTTCCCCTTGTGTTTTTTTTACATTTGTTTAGTTTTACACAAACTTTCTTAATGTATTTCCATCTTCTAGCATTCAGTTTTCAGTATATTGGTTGTTACTCTGCATGATCTTTGTGACATCCAATGGCATTCTCTGGCCTCTAGGTTGGTGGGATTGGGGAAAGGACAAAAAAAGGAGGGGTAAAAAGGAAAACGATTAGTAAAAAAAAAAATAAAATGCACTGTGAACATTAGCAATCGTGGCGTAGAAAGTAAAACGGAGCCACAGAAACGCTATTTTAAACTACAGTGGGCAAGCTAGCCTGCATGTCTGTAAAGCGGTAAACTGCAGGCTACTTACCCAAGTAGATAGCCTGAATAATTAACCAGCTGATGGTTTTTGATAAACTCGCAGTGTTACTTTAAAAAGTGTGCAAACTTCCATCCATCCATCCATCCATTTTCTGTTCACCCTTGTCCCTAATGGGGTTGGGAGGGTTGCTGGTGCCCATCTCCAGCTACGTGCCAGGCGAGAGGCGGGGTACACCCTGGACAGGTCGCCAGTCTGTCGCAGGGCAAGTGTGCAAACTTTTTTCTTCTTTTTTTTTTAGCTGAATTATGGTGAATAATAATCAAGTTAATTGTGTTTTTTTGTTGTTGAGGATTTTGCATGCAATTTCCCTTTTCCAGGTGCTTCTAGACCTAACGGAACAGTTGAGGTTTATAATCACAGACAGACTGTGATCACACCAAATGAGCGATCTAACCTTTTCCTTACGGTAAAGTCGGGACAGCCAGTTACTGGCATCAGAGGAAACAGAGGCGTTTTCATCATACTTTTTCTACCGTTTAAAGTCCTTTTTAATGAGAAACCAGAGAAAGTGCTGGATTGACTGGAATTTTCTCGGGGAAAATAGAAAACGAGCAATTCTCTACTGCCCCTCCCCCACCTTTTGCTTGTCACAGCCAGCTAGCTGCAAGAGGGAATTTATTTGCTCACTTACAAAATAAGCAAATCATTTTATTTGTGCTTTTATGATATGAAATATGGTTATATTTCATATGATAGAGGGTAATAGGGTAATGGTGTGGAAACTGAAGGAATACTAAGATCACTCTTACTAAGGAAGTTGTCAAAACTGCAATTACTTACCGACTAGCTAAAATCAGTTTGTTATACAGGTAAATGGTAAGTAGAATGGTAGGAAACTACTTTTTTTTAAAAAAAATTTTAAACAACTTTATTTTTGCAACAGTGGGATTCAAACAACATTTTTCAATTAATCAATTAATCTATTAATCAATAGTATCGTCTTTAGTTGAGGTCATTATACTATGAGAATCTGGGCCACGTCTATTCTGCACCTTTTCTTTAGGGCCTCTGGACTTGGAAGCATCATTGTTCTTAAAAAAAAAAAAAAACAGGAGTGTTTTAATTCCTGCAAGAATCCAAGGCTATATGCAGCATCATTAGTCTGAGAGGCCCTTGGAGTTGTGAATCAACGCATGAATGCTAAAAGCACACAGACAATAGGATATCTGGCTAATTTCAGAGTGCAGACAAACGCGTGCCTCCACCCGCCAGCACTTCAAGACAGCAGCCACGCACACAAACACACCGGGAGCACGCACACAAAGTCACATCCCAGCTGAATAAGCTCGCTCTCTCACACGCACGCACGCAAATATACACACAAGCTTTTCCTGTGTTTGCAATGAAAAGATGATTCGCCGAATCTCCGCCGGCAGCAAAGCCTATCATATCATATCACACACAACCCGAGCATGCAAGGCATCTGTACTGTTATCCTTATATCACCCCCCTACAGCAGAGCACGTGGCCTGAAAAAGAGCCTGCGCTCAGGCACACGCGCAGCGCTCAAAATGAATGAAACCTGAGATGTTGTGTTGACGCACATTAACAACATCAGGAGAGCAAAACAGGAACTCCGCCGTAAAGATTAGGTTTTATTTTGGCTGTGGAGAGTCCGTCTAACACTATTTACAGAGCACTTTCTTATTCTAACGTGTAGCATGTGGAGGTTTATTAATAGAGGGACGAACTTAGAAAAAACACACACACACACACACTAGAAATTGTCAAAATAAGTTAAATTGTAAATAATTAGAGGATGAGGTAATGAGGAAATAAAATGTTAGCCTTGTTTAAAGCTGAAGTTCTCGAGTTTAACTTATTTCAATATTTATTCCTTGTGTTTTAAATAGTAACTGTGTATATTCATAGAAAAATCGTATTAAAGAATATTAGCAGCTACAATTAAATAGAATACAATATTTAAAGTGGTGGATAGGTACGTTTTTATTTTGCTTTTAAAAACGGCAACACTCAGATGGCCTTCGGGCTTCTCGTTTGTAAAATAAAAAGCAAACTGAATCGGTTTGACAATGATCCTTTATTTAAAAACTAATAAAAGCAACCTTAGATCATTCTTGAAATACAAAACGCAAGCAAATGTGGAGACTTTAAAAGTAGAGTGAAGTTTGCTCTCTGGCTCTTGTTTCTGCAGCAGCTGTGTGGAGTAGATAGAACCGAGCTTTGCTTTTCTACGACCGACCAGAGAAAAGATCGTCGATCCCATGAATGCATGTTCTGTTGTCCTTGCATTGGCGTAAGTAAGAAACAAACTCAAGCCAGGTTTTTCAGATGATAAAATGTATTCTTTTCTACATTGTTGTTTGTGTGTCCTTTATTACACAAACAGCAACCTTTGTGAAACTGAAGTTTGACTCAAGCTTGACGCTGAGGTGTATAATTTGGTCTGAATGATTCACTGACCGGCTTCAAAGTTGTTTTGCAAGTCTCTTAAAATATGTGTTGATTATTAAAACGTCACCTTTGTCCTGACTGAGCTGGGAAATTGTCCACCATTCATGACTTAATTATAACTTAAATACTTTATAATGGGGCATTAATCTACCTTGGATCATGAGGAGGCACAGAGCGATGTTTTATCAGACCTCGTTGGTTTGGTCATTTCTTTCTGAACTTTTACGAGTCACAAAGTATCTGAAACAGTTTTTATGAGATGATTCAAATTCAGCCCAGAAGTACCGCATAGTTCATGTTTTCACAATTATACAACGTTCTTGTCGCATCGCTGAGATGAATTAGTCAGTGCTTTTTATTTTGTAATTAATTTACCCCTTTATACTTTTAGTACTACAATAATGAACCATTTCTATGTTTCTAAACAATTAACTCATGTTTCAACCATTTAAAATTGAAGGTATTTTGCTTCTTTTTTTTTTTTTTCTACCACCAGGGTCCGATTTTAGAAAGGGGCACTGACCCAGGGCCCCGATATCTGGGATGCCACAAAGATTTTATTTAATTTTTTTTAGCGAATGCCATTTTACAACCATTGTCCTGAACATAAAACTCACAAACTGATACCAGATGAGTTTCATCAGCAGTTTGGAATTTTTATGAATATAAACAATTGTCAAGTACTTTAAAATAATAGACTTCTTTGCAAACAACATGGAGTTTTTGGCCATAGGACGTATTGAACCAATCATGCAGCAATTCATACCCGTTGAGATATAAATATATATATATATGTATATATATATAAGTATTTGTTAATGTACTTAAATTATCATTAGTAAAATATTTCTTCTGTAGTGGATAGGGCACCAAAACTGACTCCAGCCCAGGGGCTCAAATCCTTGTAAGTCCGGCCCTGTAGCACATATTCCTGGGGTTTGTTTTGGTGACATATTTAGGAGTTTGTTTGCATGTCTTCACTTCCAAGCAGACCATTTGAATTTATTTAGCTCCTCAGTCTAAAACTGTGCCAGGAGATTCGAAGACGACAGCAGAAAATGTCAGTCTGCAGATCAGGTGAATGCTCAGTGACCTGGTTACAGACTTGCAGCAACTTCATTACATCCTCGAGCAGCGCCACCAACGCAGCCCCTTCAAACCTGCGGACATCAGTCTGTCCCCATGAGTAAGGAACGCTCATAGCTACATATCCCACAGGATGCTTTCCTTCCCCCCCTCGCCTCCCTGTTTTGGTGGCGCTTTTTGGAGTGGCACGCAGCTGAGATGTCAGCCGCAGGGGTGAGCAGGGGAAGGCTGTGATCCTAATCGTAGGTTAGCAGCATATTAAGGGCTCTTCGTATTGCTAATGATTAATGATGACTCAAACACTGCCCATCTCGCACAATTAGAAGCATCCGCAATCAAGCTAATGAGTTTTTCATGGGAATAGTTGGTGGGGTTTTTACGTCGAGTGACAAAACATGAGCTGACAGGCTCATAAATAAAGCAAAAATAATAATAAAAAAAAGAGAAAACAACAAGAGAGCGAGTCGCGAAACAGAAGTTATCCATCATGCAACCGAGGCGTCCAGCCTGGTCCCCGCTGAGAGGTTTCTCTCCGTTGATGTGAAGGAATGCATATCAAATAGCCTGGAAGATGGTCTGTTGTGCGAGGCACACGTCTGCGCGGATAATCAAAGGGAATTTAAAAAATGGGGCTTTGTAAATAACGGTGTTATGTGACATGGAGGCCTCTTTACATCAATCCCCCCCCTTTTCCCTCACAAAGACCCGATTCAAAAGATCCACAGTCAAAACATGAGCGCAGGTGTCCCTATGAATAAATTACCATATTTACTGTTGCTTCTTCCAGCTTCTGGATCATAGTATTTAAACATCAGAGAGAAAAAGGATGACCTATGATTAGAACTAAGTCTTTCTCATCTAATTTTTTTATAAAGTCCATGAACACAATGATTGTCGTATCTCTAAATCACCCTCAACTTTCTGGATGATGATTTATATTTGAATTCCCACACTTGGAATTTATACTTATTGGTTGTTTAACTTGCGTCTGGGCTTTTTGGGCATCAGGAGGATGTGAAAGGTGGATATTTGTGCGCTTACCTGTGCTGCTCCACAGCCTGTCTGCTATGCAGCTGGAGGCCACATTCACCACAGCACTGCTGGCCTTGAGTCTGGCCCTCGTGCCTCATTCCTGCTGCAAACTGGCCCAGCCTGCTCAGCAACTCTCTGTGCAGTAGGCCGTGGTGCAGCAGGCCGCCGTAGGCCCTTGGATCCAGCGGAACGCCCAGAGACGGCGCCACTGAAACGGACACTGGCAGCCCCTCTCCCGTGTGGTTGGAGGCCACGGAGTAAATGGAGGCCAGGTGTTTGTCCGCGATCCCAGGGAAACCGTCAAGAGCGTTTGTCGCTGCTTGTCCCCCGTCTTCGGAGCCCGTGTTCAGCTCTCGGGCGCTGGTGATCACGCTGCCTCTGAGGGGCGTCCCCGGGCCCTCGTCTCTCGGCTGCTCAGACGTGCCAGTCGCCTCCCCTGCGCTGGATGACTTGCCCTCACAGGTTTCGTTGTCATCTACCTGCATACGCTCTGATTTGATACTTCTGGCAGGATCCAGGGGCGAGTTGTCGCGAACCTGCTGGGAGCTTTCCATGTCAACCTCAGCGTCTAGTTTGGGACTGCGTTGAGGAGCTGCATCACACTCCGGACCCGGCGACGTTCTTTCCGCCATGTGGTACAGAGCCAAGTGGTGGAGGGCAGTGGGAGTGCCACACTTTGTTCCATCCTGTAAGGAATGCTTCTTGGACATCAACATATGCCTCCAGTGCCTGGCCCGACCGTGATCGCCATGATCTCCAGAGCTGTGATTCCTCAATGCCACCTCTTCGGTTTCCTCCGCTTGGATGGTCTCGAGAACCTTCAGGCACTGCTCTTCCAGGTACTCTATCTCCAAGATCTCTGCGGCATATAGTAGGTCGTCCAGATCCTCGGCCGTGGCCTGGAGGGAGGCGGTGTAGGCGTACTCGAGGATCTGCTGAAAGGTCTTAGGAGAGAGGAAGTCTAGGGCATAGCGCAGGCTGCTCCGGTGGAAAAGGATCTCAAACATCTTGCTGGTGCAGGCCAGGACGGTGCGGTGCGCCGGAAACTCCTGGCCATCCACAGTGATGATCACGTCACACAAGGTGCCGGTCAGGCGCATCTGATTGGCCCGCTGCAGGAGCGTGCCGGAGTGAGTGGGGTTGTTGAGCTGGAGAACACCCATGTTTGTCAGAGCAGTGTCCACTCGGGCCTTTGCTGAACCCACGCATGAGGTGTGGCTGTCCTGCCTTCTTCTTCTCACCTTTGGCCGGTTGTAGCTCTGTGGTTTTGGTGGAGGAGGGAAAACAGAGAATCAATTCTGCTTGATTTACAAACAGAAGCAGCCCAAAGCATTCTCTTTTAATTTATTGTTGAATAGTCTGATGCCCAATGTCCAAAGTCCAAGCATAGTAGCTGTTTTTATACTTAACATTTTTACCCAATACAATTACCTAAACAACAGAATCAAGGAAAAACTGAAACTACACAGGTATATTAGAATGACTTGTGATGGTAATTAAAAATTTTTAGATTGTGAAATCAGGATATGGATGTTTTCCTCTACTCTTATTCCTCATTTCAACCATTCCACCTTAAGGTCTCTATGACCTTAAGCATCTGACCTCTGTCATGTG
Source organism: Xiphophorus couchianus (assembly GCF_001444195.1). Lineage (NCBI taxonomy): Eukaryota > Metazoa > Chordata > Actinopteri > Cyprinodontiformes > Poeciliidae > Xiphophorus > Xiphophorus couchianus. The sequence continues at coordinate 26,092,481 of NC_040245.1, read as the reverse complement.
AGTTGTGACTAGGTACTGCTGTGAGACGCCACCTGACAGGTTTATTATTAGCCAGCAAGGTGTGGATTTTTCACATTTGAAATTTATTGGCCAACAATTTTTGCATTTAATAGCCTGTGATGATATTTAATCCTTGGATATTGTGATTATGATATTTTTGATTTATTGTGCAGCTCTAACGTGAGACATCTGATTGGTCAGAAATTAGAATCAACAGGTCATATCCTAAAAAAAAAATCAATACATGGATGAAAACTAGGAATTTCCACCGTTTGTGTTAGACAGCATTGTATGTTTAGTTTAATCAATCAAATCAATCAAATTTTATTTCTATAGCACATTCCAGCAGCAAGGCATTTCAAAGTGCTTTACATCATTTCAAACACAGAAACACAATGTTTACTATAACATCAGTTAAAGGTTAGTGGCATGTACTATGACGCATAGTTAAGGATAATCTTGCAATTTCTTGAATTTAAATGTCAAATTTAATGTCTATCAAAGAATCTGAATGATATTTTTCTCCCATGTTGTCATCCTTATGATAAAAAAAAAACAAAGTATTGCCTAGGAAAAGTTTGATTTGTGCATTTCTGCTTCTGACAATATTAGAAAGCTATTTTTCCTCATTAATTAGATTTTCTTTTTCATTCTTAGGCACATAAATACTAATACACTATGTGACCAATATTACTTTCTAATAGTTATGTCAGATATATAAGGATAAAACTTAGATGACCTGACTGATCTTAATTGGACGAGCCCCCATATCAAATTCTGATCAGGGCCGCTGTGACTCCTTGGACCGCCTCTGCTCGTGTAAAGATTGTTAATTACACTCCAATGGGAACTTTTATCTAAGCTCAATCAAAAGGAATATTTTCTCAGCAAAAACACTAAATATTTAATCACACTCAGTGAAACATGCTTTCCCGAGTGATGTCTTCAGAAGCCTTATGTGATGCAGCCTCCGTGTTTATGTATTTTAATTAAGAATCAAAGGCAGACAGCAGGTCGATAAGCGCAGAGCAACAGTTTCCTTTGCAGGTGATTAGTCTGAGGGCTCGTTGTGAGCGGTCACGTCGCCGTAATAGCGTCTGCATACTGAGAGGTGACGGCTCGATTTGTCAAGCTCCTCACACATCTCTGCTCTCAACAGGTAGGCTTGTTGTCCAACAAACGCCTATAACGGCTGATTATCGGTTAATCTACGCGGCGCACGTGCGCCGGCGATCGTTTAACGCTTCAACAAGTTATCAAACTCCCCTAAAAATGATTCCGCCTGTGCTCCAGTGCGTAATTTAATCCTTTTGAATCCCAACACTGGTGACACGTCTGACGTTTCCGTGCGTTTGCCGGCGCACTTCAGCAGCGCCTCTGCTACTCAACCGACCGCAACACCGGAGCGCATCAGGTGCAAATCCGCGGTCAGTAGCTCAAACGAAGCCCGAGTCTGCGCGCGCTCCTTCTGTCTGCGCTCCTGTGTGTGCGCGAGGGAGCGCATCCTGTCCGAAAATAACAGACCCAGTTTGCTGGAAATGGACCACCGACTCTGAACTGTCAAGTTTTCTAAAATCCCAAACCAGGCAGAGGGATAACTTGTCTCGATGTCCAACCATCTCTTGTGGAGCGAATCCGTTGTAATCTGACCTAAACTGGTTTTATTTACGAAAATATTCAAAACAAATACATATATATATGTGTGTGTGTGTGTGTGTGTGTGTGTGTGTGTGTGTGTGTGTGTGTGTAAAACGAACAAGACATTAAAAAGTGTTTGATATGGGAGGGAAATTTTCGATTGGAATAAAATGAGAGAGTCAGGTGTCGGAGCTTTATCTTACCTCCGTTTTCTAAAGTCCTCCGCTGATTATCCAGGCAACCTCATGCTTACACATTTCACAGTACCCGCTCCAAACTCAGTCCTGCTTCAAGTAAGCAAATCATCAGTCTGCCACCAAACGTCAATTTCTCTGAGGGGAGGAAACGGGAGTTCCGAGTTGGGCTTTCAAAATAAAACGCCTTTATCGGAACCACATCTTGAAGCAGTCCGAAGAGGAAAATCTTGATTTTTGAGGCTAAACCTGTAAAAATGGCAACAATACTTATTATCATGGTTTAAGTTTATGCTACAGGATTGGCTTAAGGGTATTAAATTATTGGCTAAAATTAAAAACCTGGAAAAGGTTGCAGTCAAACCTCAGTTTGTACTGAAAACCAGCTACATCTGCTCTACACACAAGACAAGCAGGTCTGTCCTTCACCTTTATGAACAGATATTTTGCTTCCCAAATGTCCAGTTAATGTCTATTTATCACCTGTCATTTCAGCATTTTTAGGAAGGGTGTCCTAAGATGACATTCATTAGCATGAGGTTTCTTACGAATGTCAACAGAGGTGGATCCATATGTGTCCTGATTAACATACCAGAGTATTTAGAGGTTTGTTATGCTAGCATGCGCTGTCTATGGACAGACCATCAATTACAGACATTTGGAATCATCTTTTGGGTCAAATATAAATACGGTACGGTTAAAATTTAGCCCAAAAACCCGAGTTTGACACATCTCGGATGGAGTAATGCAGACTAGTGTAAAGCTGTAAAATGTGTAAATTATAAAAAACATTTTCTTTTTTAATTTGAAGACTGGCCTGCATTTCATTTGAATTCAGGACAAGTGTTAGTTTTCAGTCCATGCTGGACAAAAATTCAACTCGAGCGTGCCACATGTCGGTCTTCTTCCCTTCGCGGCTTTCTTGAAACATTTTTTCTCTTGCATTTTTGTTTGTGCAATTAACATAAAAAGCTTTCCCTTTGTGTATGAGCTTTTGTTGGAGGGCACCAAGAATAAGACAACGTAAAAATGTCTTCAACTGCAGGAAATGCGACGTGACGGCTGAGGTTTTTAATTTCTAACATTTGACCTCGAGATGATGACACCGCCCTCAGAGATTAGACTCATCCTAGCTGTGGCATCTTGGGCATTTGGTGCTTTAGGACACATTCTCCTTCATTCACTTCTGACGCTATCCTCTGCTTCTTGTTTTACTGTCAGCCATCTGAAGATACATTCAAGAAACATATGAGAGAATAAGACAAAAAACATTTTTAGAGAAAAGATAAATCCAGCCAGTTATTCTAGGATTACTCTTACCGTGTTCTATTTTAAAATTAGTTCAGCAAGATAAAGAAGAAAAAACACACTTTAGCTTCCAACTTAATATATTTTTAGCATAAAAGTTACAATATTTTTCTCACCTAAAATTTGCAGAGAAACATTTTAAGATTTAAATTAATATATGAATGTTCTTCCAGAGTAAAAAGATAAAGTCGAACCTTAACATTCTCTTCACAAACTGAGAGTTCACATATGTTTTAGTCCATTAAGTACAAATCTGTTAAAAAGCGAAGCTGATTTTAAGCTTTTTTTAGATGATGGTTATAACTTGGAACCTTGCCATGTCTTAAAATGAGTTCATTACAGATTTTAAGGTGAAACAAACATTATTCAGCAGAAAATGTGAAAATGCAGACGTTGTATGTGAAAGAATAAAAAAACAAACAGATCTTTATTCATTTTAGTATCAATATCCTTCATAAGTTGTTTTATTAAAATAAGATCTTTTTTTTCAAGTTTTAGTTTCCTCTAATTTTTTTTATTTTAACACAGTGAAACACTGGCATTTTTATTTCGTGTCATCGTACCCAACATGATTGTGAGATGCACCTTGTTGCTACTTTTACATTTCGACTTATTTTTTGTTAAACTGCGGAATAACAAAATGATAAATGCCATCGTATTAATTTATAAGCTAACTTTAAGGATCTGTGGTGTTCATGCTTGGGTAACAATGGACATGATTGTATTTAGTGACATTTTTCTCTCCAGTTAAAGCACGTCTCTTGCTTTACTCCGTAGTCGGCTCTCCTGCTTCCTGTGCCAGCGGGTAGCTTGACCGGCTGTGAGAACGTCGAGGCTCATTTCTCCATCACAGTTTCTGTCAGACGGATCTCCAGGACATCAGAACTGGCAACAGACCAAAACCTGGAGGAAATTTCTGGAGGAAATCCAGAAATCAAAAAGTGACAGTCCCTCTAATCAGTCGCCGTCATCTTGAGATTGTTTTAAAGTGGAATCATGCACATCAGTTAATGAGAGCTTTAGTCCATCGACAACAGCAACAACAAAAGTAACGTGCCAAATTTACCAGGACAGGTTCATTTCTGACAGGCTGAGGGTGTGTAACGGAGCCGTGTCTCTACGGGGAAATAAAACTTTATGTAGAGTAAATAGATAAAGAGTGGCTGAAAGTGGATTCCAGGCCGTGGTTGTGTGTTTGTTGACGCTCTGTTGACACAACACAGGTTATGTCACAACAGATACTGAAGGGAAGGAATGCCACGTGAAAATATCAAGGCCCCTACTGGAACATAGTTTAGACATCTGAGCCTGGATGTATCAAGTTTGTTCCTGCACAAACACATTTTCAAAGAGTAACATGGATTAGTTTGCAGCCCAGCGTCTCTCTCTCTCCGAATGAAACATTCTGATAAGTTCTGAGGAGGAAGACAACCTGCTTGGTCTGTAACATTTCAGTAAGTTATCCAGGGTGTTTTGTCGTGTGGAAGTTGAAATTTGGAGAGAGGCGGGGGGAAAAAACGCAATCACTGCCATCTGCTGTCCAACCCGTGTCACTGCATAAACACGAGAGTAGAAAATAAAATGGCGAGTGACAGAAAAAATTGGAAAAGGATCCAGAAGTTAATTTATTTCAGGAAATTCATACTGATTGCATTCAGTAGTTATATTTTTCAAACATTTCTGATATATTTGGCTTACAGCTAATGAAAAAAGCTGGCTTACAGCTAGAATGGCTCCTTCAATTATTTTTTTTTAAATACAGAATTGCTGGTATGGCACACAATTATGGGTAGAACTGGTTACTTGGCAGTTATCCAGCAAACACCCTTGACGGCAAGATTAGACTACAAAACGTCACTGGTGAAGGAGCTGGCGGACCACAGGGTCATATGTCAAAGAATATTGATCAAAACTTGAGGGAAAAAAACATTATTCTGACATCCAGAGTTTAGAGGAAGAGTGGAGAGGTCCACAAAGATGATTGGGGGGAACCATGTTCTTTGCTGGTGTTGGTCCAGTGTGTTTTATCAAATCCAGAGTCAGTGCAGTCGTCTACCAGGAAATTTTAGCATATTTTATTCTTCCCTTTGCTGGCGAGCTTAACACAGATGCTGAAACCATCTGCCAGCTTGATTTGACAACTTGCCTGACCTAAAATCCAGACGTAAGATACGGTATTGCACAACGGGAAGGACACCTTCCAGCAATGGAGGCAAGTGAAAACCCCCTTATTAAAGTAACCTCAAAGCCACTGGTTATGAACGCCTCCAGGACACACTGCATGTATGCAGTAACACATGCAGAAACAGCTGTGACTAATTACAGCACATGTAGTGTAGAGCAGTGGTTCTCAAACTTTTTTCAGTGATGTACCCCCTTAAAAATATATTTTTAGTCAAGTACCCCCTGACACGGGCAAAACATTTTTGGAATTAAAAAGAGGTACAGTGCTGTAAAATCACTGTCTGATTTATTAAAGCCAAACAACTTATATCAGTGAACCTGACAAATACATCCATATTACAAACATTGCATGGTTAAACAAAAAAGAAAAACAGAAGACGGTGACCACCAGGAAGGTATAAAACCAGTCAAAACTGAAATATGCAAAACGCTGCTAATTTATATTGGTCTCTGTAATGGTACAAAATTAAATATATACATAAATAATAATTCAGTGCATGAACACACATTTATATTTTATCGAACTTTTCACAAAATAATTTTTCCCAAGACTTATTATGAGGAGCCTACTGATTTTTTAAAGATATTTTGAAAAGCTTCACGTACCCCCTGCAGTACCTCCACGTGCCCCCAGGGGTACACGTACCCCCATTTAAGAACCACTGGTGTAGAGTATGCGTACAAAGCCACATCTTTATAGACGCGATTTTTGGTCTGGTGTTCTAAAACCACGATAAAAGAAATGTATGTGATGTTTCCCTTTTGAATATTATTGAAAAGTTCATATTTTTTTATTGAATCAATTTGCAAAGTCGACAGCTTTATCTCTCCATCTGTGCTCTAATATTTTCTACCACACTTTGTTCTTACACTCACCTTTCCATCGAAACACTTGGATGCAGTTTTCTTAACAGCCAGTTATTTTGTAAATCCTAAACCTTATGAATGCTTGAAAAATATCACTGTTTGTAATGGAGATATGAGTATCATTCTCGAACAGAGTGCCAAAATTCAGATTTATTGACACGCATCTCTAAGTAAATAAAAAAAATGTAAATACAAATAAGCTAGGAGAAAATTGGATTCGGAAACCATTTTTATTTTGTAAATGGGTAATCGCTCAGGCTGTACACTGATGTTTTCTGAGTTTCACCCAATAAAAACAGTTAGGAGCATCCAGAGGCTTGAGAGCGAGGTGACGAGGTGACGAGAATGAAGCGGGATGAGAAGAAATCTGTACTCCGTTCTTTCTGGAATTTACATTTGATGTCTGAACTTCATAAAAAAACAACAAAAAAAATCAACACATGACTTGTTCTGCTGTTTCAGGTGGCTCACCTGCTTCCCGCCCAACGGGATTCCTCAACTCATCAGGCAGCTGCTCTCGGTGAGTGATTCTTATACAAAAAAAAAAAAGACGCTAATATTTAAAACCAATAAAAATAAATAAGATTAATCCCAACGGCATATCAGAAAACACGGACGGGGGAGAAGTAAAAAACTTTGTGTAGTTATGCCAGAAGAAGCTCCTCAGGGAATACACACTGGTTCAATATGAGAACAGGTTTCTCCTTTACAGACAGAAGCACATATCTGTACCTCGTAGTTTATACGTTATGAAGCACTGACTGAGTTCATGCCAAAGCTCAAAAACACCTTCCCTCACTACAGCCGGCGATTATATAGCGCTGTGACCAGAGATGGACAGTTTTTATACACTACACTTGTTATAATGACCACACTCCATGTGCTTGTTCGTCTAATATTACACCAAATAAAAAAATTAGGCTCCCTCACAACAAAGCTATACAGGTTATCATACAAACTGATGACGAGACAGTCTACTGACACACGGGTACAGTGCACGAGTTTGCAGGCAGGGATGGGGAGGGGAGAGGAGTCGGTCGTTTTTGAATAGTACAAAATGCTTGTTCTTTTTAGTTTTTCCGTCTTCTTTCGGTGTTTCAAAGCAAATCTCCAAATTTATGGAGCCAGAGCTGTGATCTCCACACGCGTCAAGGAGATAAACCGTCTTCGTCCTCCGAACAAACGTCGTTATTCAGCTGGCGGTCACGTGACATTCACTTGAATTTGGAGGGGGGGTTTTTTTTCCTCCAAACACTTGGCTTTAAGTCAGCTGTTCCGCTGGCGTCTCTCATCTTCGGGACGTTCCTCTTTTTTCATTAAATGCATGGTATCGTGAATATTTAACAGCACTATTATAAGGCAGTGACAGAATAAGTTTGACAAATTGGTCCATATCTGATCTGATCATGCACACTGTTGCATCGTAGAATATTTCCCTCCTGCAGCTGCAGCCTTTTTTTTTCCATTATTTACCAAAACAAATACTTTGCCTTGCAAAAGTGACAATCCCTCTTGATGGTTTTTTTTTTTTCACATTTTGATACAAACATTAACGGATTTTGTTAGTTTTTGAGACTGATTAACACAAAGGTGTGCATAATTGTGAAAAGTACAAGTTACAACATACATGGCAGTGGTGTCCAATTTTTTTTCCCCCAGGGGTCAAAACTGGCAAATTTATTGAATTTTCTTTTTCTTTGTTTTTCCTGCTCAACATTGTGAAAGCTACATATCATTAAATATCAAAAACACAAAAAGGGCTTCAGACTGTTGCCTTATTAAAAGAAAACACAGACAGTGTTCAAATGTCTTATGTCATCAACTGTTCAACTGTTTCGTCACCATGTTCTTAACTGAACAAAATCCTTTCAAGGACCATGAAAAGCCCCCAGGCCATACTTTGGACATCCCCGATAAATGACCAATCTAGCAACAACACTAGTCCGACTCTGCAAACGACTCAAGACATAAGTGGAGGTTCACCTTCTAGCAGGAGACCAAACTTATCTGAGGTGACTGAGTTAGAGCTTTTTGCAAAAATACTGTTGTCACTGTGTGTAGAAACGATAGAGCTATACCTAAACAACTGCAGCGAAATATGATTCTACACGGTTTATGAATCAAGTATGGTTGAATACAAATAAATGCCATGCAGTCTTGGATTTAGAAAAAAGAAATTGAACATCGTGAATCCGTCTTAAGATTGTGGTCGTAACAAAATGTGAAAACGTTCAGGCTTGTGAACACTTTTGCAAGTCACCGCACGTCTAAACGCTGAAGTCGGGCCTCGGTTTATCAATTTAAAAATCCCTGTAACAGACACAGTGAAAACTTTACAACCACTTGCAGGTCAGACATGCAGAACAAGCTACTTAGAGACTATCCCACAAAAAGTCAAATAATAATAATAATAGAAAAAAAACAGGTTTAAGTTTTGCACAATAGAACAATAAAATAAGAAAAATAATTTCTATATATATATTTATATATATATATATATAGTGTCCTTTTCTCCTACGTTTATATTTCTCATAATATTCCAGTATTTGTGAGTAGTTGGCAAAACTACGCACGTTTTTATTTTATTTTTTTTTTAAAGTTTCACACATTTACGAGGCGGTCCTTTTGTAAAAGCAGAAGTGTCCGGACTGGTTACGTAAAAATGAGAATTAAAAATAAATAAATCTCTTATGATCTAAAGATAAAACTCTGCAGGGTGTGGTAAGCATTTAATTAACAAAAACAGTCAGAGTGCGCGCTAACCGATCCACGGAGGTGTGTGGTGTTAAGTGCGTTAAGGGCACTAAAAATAAAAGCTTTTTCCTGTCACTGCTGCTGTACAGCGCGACTGGGCGGCGGAGGGAGAGAGAGGGGATTTTTTTTTTTTTTTTTGCGTTTCCCAGTTGGCCCATCATACTTTGCTCTCTGTCGTGTTTGTCTGTATGACACTGTTGTGTGCCGAAGTGATCAGGGGGTTTGGTAGGTCTCCCTCCTCCAGTTTGCTTTTCTCATCAGCAAATATCTTCCTGCAGTGAAAAAGGAGACAAAGTTTAAAATTAGAACTGTTAACGTGTGCGTGGTAAAGGCGGGGGGGGGGGAAAGGAAATCCCAGAAAACAAAACAGGTCTCTAGAAACAAACAATACCCAATATGTAAGATGACGCTGCAGTTAAGACGTCGTCTTACATATTTCTTCACCACCTTGACACGGTCGGATAAAATAAACAGATAATGACATTCCCACATCCCAAACTGACTCTCTTCCCTAAAATCAAACGTTGAGCAAATGTATAATAATAATCAGCTTGGCTTTGTTTTACTTCTGAGCATTATTAATAGAAGAGTAAAAGCGCCCCAGGCTTGCTACAGAATGTCGCCGCTTCCATTTGAAGCCCATTTTTTATCCGTCAGCAGCTCACAGGAACAAACACCAGTTGGAATCTGTCGATACCTCTGGATAAAGGTTTGAGGAAATGACATGGAATTAAAGCCTGAACTGATGCATGTTATTATTATGACTAGAAAGGCATTTCAAAGATAATATGGCTCATATTGCTGTTTAAGTGATGGTTTTTATGCAGATGATTAATAGAAATGCGACCTCAGGTTGCAAAGAGAGTGCTTTGCTTTTGAAGACAATGTTGTTGTTGTTTTTTTTTAAAAAAGGTAATATTTGCTTTGATTTGTTTTATTTTCTACACTCATACATATTGCCCGCTTTATGTATATAAATGACATCCCTTATATTCATGTTAGTTGCAGTTTAAAAAATAAAAATCGTTTTAGATGTGGAAAATGTAAATCTAAGGAAGCATTAGGTTGAGTTCATGTCAAAGTCAATATTAATAAAAAAATAATCTCCAAAATTTGAAGTATGATATATTTATGTCGAATGCTGTTATTTACAGCTCTTAAGGCTGCATAAGAATAACTTTTATTACACGAATTTTCCATATTTGGTAAAATTGTACAAAATGAGACAATCTGTGAAAAATATCAATCTCCTCTAGTTTCTCCTCGTGGTATTCCTGCCCTCCGTAGGAATACACCGTTCATGATACAGGCTGTGATTACTTGCATCATTGTGATTTCTTGCTTTTGTAGCTTTGATAAATTTGCCAAACTCTAAAAATTCTCTCCCCACATTTTCATATTTAAGTATTTCTATGTAGAATTTTGAAGAAAGAGATGCGTTTCATGCCATTTGGAGTAAGGCTGTAACAATCCTTTCCAGATACACTGTAGATAACCTGTGATCTTTAAATCTCATCTAAATGAATCGCAGCAGGCAAACGTTCTCAGATGTCACACTATCCATTATGTGTAATCGCTCTGAAAATTACAGCACTTTTTGCGGGCAGTTGATATTTTTGTATCTCCCATAATAAATGTGGAGGAAGGTCTGGGACAAACAATTGTATCATTTCCAGACAGTGTTAGCTTTGCCACACTTGGACTTTAAAAATCCTTGTTTGCTTTAAAAAATAATTTTCTTTTTAAATGTTGTAGGAACCCTGTTATTCTTTACATTTTTAAAAAGCGAATAAATATAGATAAGTCAAGTTTTGTTGTTTTTAAATTAAATAATATTTTTTTAAAGTATCACTTTTGCTAATTAATACACAAGGTATGATTCAATCATCTTGAATTCATTGTGACCCCTGTTGAAAATGACCTAAAATCTAGATTTTTATTTTAAAGAAAAACAAACCAGATTCTTAAACACTGTACTTGGGGACAGTGTTTTATGTATTTACCTGAAATGGCATTTTTTTTTTAGCTTGTTTTAATTTTCATTATTGTCATTGGGTTCTTATTTACTTTGAAATCTCTTTTGGGATTTTTTTTGGTTGTTCTGACTTTTTTTTTTTTTTTTGGTGAAAAACAAAAATGCACAATAAAATTGTTCAAAGCAAATTAAACCCGTGATTTCCTGACCTCAGAGTAAACTAGAGCTATTTGAAGAGGTAAATCCTGCTGCTAGTTTGTAAATTAGTCAGTAACGATGTCTACCATTCTTAAATTAAATTAATGGGTTCCAGATTTTGATGTGTGGAGTCACATCATTGTGGGCCTCAGCTTTGAAAGCACACATGTGATTTAGGCTCTGGATGTGCTAATAAACATAACTGAATCCTTCTTTAACTTTGTTTAAAACTGGATGTGCATATCCAGATTGAGCTTAGATAAAGGGGCAGCATTATGTGTTTTCCAGGCACATTGAGCCATTTTATAGAACAATCAAGTAACTGGTAAGTTCTAAAAAATGCTCTGTATATATATATATATATATATACATATATATATATCAAATATGACAAAACTGATTTTACTTTGTAATTTATCGCCTTGAAATTGGGCGTCTGTTGCTTTAAAAACTCCTGCTCTTTCTGAAACTCCGCCTTTAGGAAGTCATCACAACATCACTCCTCTATTAACCATATAACAACATTTTTACCAGCGTTTTACTGAGAAGTAACTCGTATAATGAGCTCGGCAGACGTGCAGTTCCACCAGGTGTTTGCTAATTGCTACTGGCTAGCCTGAAGGAGCTGAGTGGGCGAATCACAGGGAATGGGTGCTCCATGAGGCAGACGTTTGGAAGCTTGGAAACTGTGTCTCAAAGGCCGCGCTAGGTCCATCCAGGCGGTTTTGCACAGCTGAATGGTTGCCACTGCAAATTAAATGATCTCTCAAACATGCATGACAGAATCAAGGCGACACTCCAGGCATGTTTTTGATGAGGCAATAACATTATAACATGATGTAAAGCCCAAAAGCTGATTTTACATAAAACTGCCCCTTTGACAACTTGCATTTCTAAAAACTTGCTCAACTACTCTTAATGTTTTGCTTCCAAATTACAAACCCCACAATCAATAACTGTCGCCCACAGGCAAAGAAAATGACAACCATCAGACCACTTCTATCTGCAACATTCCACTAACAAATAAAATTCACCCCAATGTCATTACCACAGTTTACCATTGCAATATCTGATATTGTGTGGTCAATGGCAAGATGCGGTGGTGAATGAATGAGCATACAAGTTACACGCACTCTCACACGAACGACACACGCACACAGATAAACCTCTAGAGGGAGCCGTACTCATCGTAGACAGGAGGAGCGGTCTTGAGAGTCTCTGAAGCCTCCAGAACTGGGCCTGAGGGAGGGAAGTCTGCTTGGTCTCCGCTGGGCAGAGAGGGGGCGGCGGACGGGCTCTCTAAGCTAATCAGGTCTGAGAGGGGCCGGGAGGGTCTTCCTGCGGCGTTTCTCAGCTCTAACTCTAAATCAGCATTTTTGTGCACTGCGTCCGGAGCCGTTAAGTCGTACAGGTCTGACCCCGGCGTGAGGAGGTCGTTCGGGACTGCCGAAGTGATCGCGGTGATGGGTAAAGGCGAGGGGACGTCTGCCAATAGAGTGATGGGATTTTTGAAGTGTGGATCTTCGACGGCATTGGGGATATCTGAAGGAGTGTTAATCGGAGCGGGTTTTGTTGTGGGGATGTTGTTATCGGTTGGATTATCTGTGTCAAAGTCAGTAAAGGTGTATGCGGTAGAATCTGGAAGACTAGGTTTAGACTCTGGGGCTGGTTTTGGGGGGGCAGTGTTCGCTGTAGCGGCAGCAGTTTGCGCCGGCGTCTCTTTGCTTAAGGCCACGGCGTTGGCCCGTGGAGTGGGCTTGTTGACCGGTGGGCTCGGTGCAGGTTTCTTGCCATCTGGAATGAGAGGAGGAGAAGACACGGCGAGAGGGGAAACCGGTGGACTGTTTTTAGCATTCAGAGCAGCGAGTTTGGGAGAGTGTCTGCGCTTTGGCGGTATTGGCGTTCCAGACTTTTGAGGCCTACACTGTTCGGGGGTGACAGGAGGATTGCTAGTCTTCTCCGGCTCTTCCAAGGTCTTACCCCCCCTCTCCTCGAGCAACGGCGCCATTTTGGCTTCGACGGCGGTCGAGGAGACCACGTGGGTCGGCGGGGGCGTGTTGGACTCGGGGGTCGGCGCTGGAGCGGTGAGCGGGGTGGGCGAGGGCTCGTTGGCCAGGGTGGACAGGCTGCAAGTGAGTGTGGTGGTCTCGCTAGAGGGGCTTTCCTGAGCAGGATCAATGGTCGCGGTGGCTGTGTCTGAGTTGGTGGCTATGGAGGAGGGGGTGTCCAGTGCCAGAGAAGCCACCAGCCTGAGAGAGCAGGGAGAGAACAGAGACACACAGACTAGACACCAGGGTGACTGTGACAAGAGGAGGGGTGAACCGAACGACAGCATGCAGAGGGATTAGTTGGCTTCAGAAAGTCACACAAACGGAGACAAAAGCAACTGAAAAACAGCAACTATTAAGCTTAGCAAGAAACAGAAAAGAAAAAGGGGGCATCATGCTGTGAGTGAACATTAAAGGATACATCCCATACACACACCAACATGAAGTACACTGACTACTCAACTAATGTACTTAAAAGGCACCAATCTTCCTAATGTGAACTACAGCACCACACTGAACCACCTTTAAGGGTTAAACAGTACCAGTGACAATCACATTCTGCATTTTTCTACAGTTTTTTTGCTTTTTCTTCCATACTTCTGGTATGAGATGGCTGGCTGAGGCTGTCAAATGGCTTTATGAATTGACCACACTTGGGGGAGAAAACAAAGCCTTTTTGTGTCTTTTACTGGTATTGCTTCAACCTTCACATAATGAGACAGAAAATCTCCAGAGCTGGAGCAGAAACACAAAGTACGGTAATCCCCTTTGACCGGGAGGAAGAAAGGAAAAGCAACACAATCCAGTGGACTCCACTCAAGAATGAACTGAACTTTTCTACAGGTTGAAAAGGCGAATTAAGTAGTGTTGTTAAATAAGACGATTCTTTAAAGTGGAGTGCAATGTCAGACAGTTAAGAAAACCTTTGCGTAAAAGTTGCTGAGTGCTATTTGTCTGTTATTTACTCACTCTGGCTTTGTGAGAGGTGTAGTTTCGTTGGGCTCTATCGGTCCGGCTGCGTTGTGATTGGCTGTGCACTCATCCTCTGTTCTGACTTCCACTATGGGCTCTTTGGACTCGTCTTTCCTATAAGGTCGACAGGGCGGCGTTATTACAATGGCAGCACATGATGGGCATTTTATTTCACTGGCTTAGTGTGAGAAGATGCAACGAGAGCTGTGAATCTAGTCTTTCCAATTCTGTCATTGCTTATACTGGGTGAGTCAGTAGAGTTGATGAGACGATTGATTTTCACGACACAAGAGGCATGTGTATGTTTTGATTTGTTAAAGGAAAAATGGTTATTTAGATATCATTTGAATGTTAAGTATTCAGCATTTTGTATGTAGATGGTTCAGTTCTGTTCGGCAGTAAACTTGTACTCATGCCTGATGGACGCAAAAACGAAAGCTAGTTAAGGTAGCACAGGTATATTAACAGCTACAGATTTTACACTTTTATTTCTTATTTTGGAAAAGCCTTGTAGAACAAATCAATTAAATTCTAAATGTAATAGAAAAGGGCATCTGTGTCATATATACATACACCAGGTCAACAGGAAGTCATCCATTACTAATCAGACACTTTCAAGTGTAAAATATAAATACATAATTAAATGACTTCATAAATGTACAAGAATTAAGTATAATTTTACAACTTATTAGTGTGAACTTAGTTAAAAATATAAACACAGTGCCTGGGAAAAAAATAGCTGGTGCATATTTTTCTCTCGCTCAGAGCTGGCATATTATAACAAATTAGCGAAATCAACTTAAATGTGATCTTTCACACTCACACGAAAGCAGCTTTGCCCTCTTCCAACACGTGCCCTTTCGTCCCCGTGCCTGATTTTCCACACAGGCACATGATAAGGCCACATTTGTTGACAAAGTAACAAGTGACATCCACTGCTAGCAGCAGGAGTAGAAATACTACAACAAGGATTCCTGCCCAGAGTATGATGTTCATGAAGATCGGGCCCTCATCACCCAGGTCTGCCAGACAAGAGACACAACGCAGAGCAGTGAGAAACTGGAGCGAGATGCACAACAACATAAACCAGCCAAATTAAAGTGCTACAAAGCTACACGAGCTTCAAATGCTTGTATGAAAATAAAGAACGTACCTGCTGAGGAGTGGTTACCGACAAGTTGCCTTGAATTGATTTTGAACATGAGTCAGCAGTGTGTGAGTTGTTTAAATATTCCTCTAATGTTAATCGTGATGAATGTGTATTTCATATGAAAAGATCTGATTTAAGGGGACAAAATTATGTACATATTTTTTTTTATTTTCAAGCAATTTATTTGGTATTAGAAAAACAAGCAAACCAAAGTTTACAGTGTTGCTGGTTACATGCGGGTCAACATTTCCATTTTCAAAAAAGAAAAACCTGCCGAGTCTTTACTCTTCATCTAAAACTATCTTTAGTTGTTACGGACTTCTTATGCAATATTTTAATATGTACATCAATCACCCATAACATTATGACTACTGACAATTAAAGCAACTAACACCCTGCACAACATAGTGTTCTGCTTGGAGAAACCTGCTTTCTCACATACACAAACATGTTATTTTGAATATGTGCAATCATTTTTTTATTTGCAGATGACTTAATGTTTTATATGAGTGGGGTTTATTCGCATGAATTAAATTTTGATTATACAGATAATTGGCTAAATCAGCCATGGGTCGGTATGCAATTTTCATATGGCAAATTTCAGTAAACATTTGTCACATGGTTTTGAAACAAAAAGATATCTAGATATAATCACATATGTAAAACAGAACTGAAACAATTATTACTATTACTCCTGAAATAATAGACAATTGATTAATAAACTTATGTTATCAATGATATTTGTGTTTTTGATGTGATGCACAGATTTAAATGTAGGTATGGAATAAGTACCTCATAAATGTAGTGATATATGTTTATTGTGCAGAACATCGTTATAAACTGTTAGCTGCTTAACAGACATCCCAAATTCAATTTGAAAATTCATAACATGAATGTGTGGCAATAGTTAAATTCCCACATGATTAGATTTTACAACCTGAAGTACTTCTAAATGCTTTCTTTAAACTTATTTTATTGACACTGCACAACAACATGCGGGGGAGGAGCTGTGCTGTTTTACTTTATATTCCATACAGATCAAAAGAACTCTGGCAATTTCTACCATAATAAGTGCTTCAAACCACAGAAGTGGTACGATGAGGGCTTTCTTTATTTTTTTGATGAATCCTTTTCTCGGATTCATCAAAAGTAATTAAGATTTCGACCTATATAACCACTGCGATTCACAGATTTTTGATTCTGCACAACAGAGAAAGATTAATTCAGTACAAAAAGTTTAAACGGCTGTTTGCTTGCTTTGCTTGATCCAGATCAGTAATTTTACCAATTTCGAAAAGTAAGAGTGCATGAAATATCAGCACTAGCAGCAGTATAGGAATGTTTTAGTATATCGGTTTCGGTCTGAAATAAAACCGGGCCAATATTAACTAATATTTATTGTCATATTGCTGTTTGTTTCTGGTGGGGTGTTGGTCATGTGGTATTTGTTTGATAGTGATGCAGCAGAGAATTGTGGGAGGTTATCTGCAATCATTTATACTGGCCCAAATGTTCACATCAGTGCATCCTTATCAAATAGTTAACAGGCTCTCCATGGCAGAATTATTTTTTGACTGATTCAAACATTTCAGTTTGAAAAAAGATTGCTGCCTGTAAAATATTTATTTTAGTGCACAACCTCGTCTTATACAACAATTCCCTAAAACAGACCCATTCCCAAAGTAAATATGTCTGCCAAGTTATAAAACAACTGCACAAAAGTACAGCCTAGGTTCTGTTTAGGTTATTCCTGGATTCTACAGGTTGGGTATGGATGAAGTTAGTGAATTTGAACACAGCAATTTCCATAAAATGCATTTAATCATAGTTAATCTATGATTTAGGAACGGGTCAGTTACTTTTCCAAGAGGGTTGGTAGCTTTTATTATCTGAAAATATACCATGTGGCGAAATGGATAAAACAGAATAAATCTGTGACTTTTTCACAGCACTGCAGCTGAATGAAGCACCTTTCACATATAAATATATAAAAAACATGATGTAACTTTTGTGGACATCAGGTTAAAAACACTTGCACAAGAGAAAAAAATCTTATTAATCTGCACAAAAATAAATGTTCTCTAATAATTCAGTAAACATTTTGTGAATCTTTGCCAATATAGACGATAAAAATATTTGAGTTCCCCCCCACGGCATTGTCAGTGTTATTGTTCCAAACCTCTAGAGTTCAATTTTATGAAACACAATATAATACAGTGTTTATGTAAACGGACAGGTTCAGTACTCGGTGCTCACTCGAATCTAAGTGCTATGTTTTGTTTTGTTTAAAAAAAAAACAAAAAAAACTTTTATCATAACTCCACATTTGTTCATAACTGTAAACTGGCAATCCTCTGCGTCAAGTGCTGACGGCTAGCTGTGCTAATGCTGAGCAGAGTGAATCTGTGGGAGGCGAAGGTTTTCCACTGCCTTTGGTTCATTGAGTCTGTCTGGTCTGGTCTGAAACCACACAACAGCCTTCTCGCCACCACGACAGAGGCGCATCTGTCATGGAGAAAGTCCGCTATAGTGGCTAAAAGCGTCCATTAAAAAAAAGAAAGCCAGGCCAGAGAAAAGGCAGGCTCTCCTCCGTCGTTACAATGTAGATCCCAAACATAAACTACGACAGCAGAAGTGCAATGACAAGGGGCGAGATGAGTAGTACCAAAGTGTATGTCACAGATGAGCTGCCCTGAGTGGCTGTGGGTCGAGACAGCACAAACCAGACCAAAACGCACACAGGTCGGGACGAACATGTTCACGTGGGCCCACCACACGAATATCCAGGATCAGGAGAGAGAGCAGGAACAATGAGCGAGGAGATGAAAAGAGAGAAGAAAAAATAAGAGGAGGAAATGAAAGCACAATAAACAGGAAAAAAAGAGAAGGGTGGGGAAAACAGAGAGAGAGAGAGAGAGAGCGTGAAAAAAATGTTTCAGCTCTGAAAACCAAAGGCAAAAAAAAATTAAGAAAAAATGATTTCTCACATTTGAGGGAGAAAAAAAAAAAGAAGCAGCAACACATCAAAGCAAAAGCACATCACAAAAGGAGGGGGAAAAAGCACACTGTGTTGGCTGGATGGGTGACTCAGTGGCGGTGAGTGGAAAATGCTTTAGTTTGGGAAATAAATTAGAAAAAAAAAGTGAGAGGAAGACATAATGGCCTGCTGCGAAGCGCTCGACAGGGTCTACCACTTGAAGGGAATTTGACAGGCTGTGTGGGTTTTCTACCGTTAGTAACAAGCTGCTTCGGCTGCAGTTAGGACCTCATTGAACATGTTAATTAAGAGTTATACAAAAGACTCCTCTCAGAGGAAAACTATTTCATCTACTTGGTTAAAATTATACACAGGTTAAGGGGGAAAAACGGGATCGGAGGAAATCGTCCTCCTGTGAAACACAAACTCAAGCTTATTCAGCCACGGTTTTCAAAAACAACAAATAAAAAAATCATTTTTATCCAACTTGGACATATACAGTATATACCAGCTATGAGAAAGTATTTCACCTCATAAAGAGTTTTGGTTTTTGATTTTCTGCCACTCCACAAATGTTTCAGATCATTAAGTTTCAGTATCAGACAAAGACGCATCCAAAAAACCCCCAAAAAACAACAACCCAATAAGCAGTTTTTAACTCTTTATTTAATGTATTAATAGAATAGGAGAAGGTTATGCAACCCAACCTGGCTCTGTGTGGTAGCATGGCCGTCTGGGGCAGCTTTGCTGCTTCAGGGTCTGGACAATTTGTAGGAATTGATAGAATTCTGAAATCCTGACGAATATTTGGCCATCAGCTTGTGACTTTAGGCTAAAGGATACTTGGGTTATGCAGCAGAACAATGATCCAAAGGAAACCAGCAAGTCTGTCTCTGAATGGCTCAGCCAAAGCCAGAGTTAAATGATGATGTGGCAAGACATTAAACAGATTCTTCATACTCCAAAATAGTTCAGATTGGATCTGACCCGACTAATTAACTTTAATTTAAGAGCCCGAATTAAACCTGACATGTTTTAAAGATTTTTGTTTTCTTTTGTTTTTAGATTTTAACGTCTTCCAGCTCCATCTTCTCGCTTGTTGTAACCACAGGGTGAGTCAAGAATAAATCATCTGGGATGTGTGGTTGATAGGATCCTATCTGCGCTGCTGCTTGAGCAGAGCCGCATGCGCATGCAGTGCGCTGCGCTTGTTTAAGTCTGATGACTTTTTCCTCAACAGGTTAAACTATCTACTCTTCTACTCTCACTATAAGTAGATTACCACAACCTTATATTGTGCATGCTCGTTTAATAAACCTCTGATACATGCAGCTCAGAGAAAGCCAAACGCGCTACAGAAGCCTGAGCCCGACCCAACCATCAAGCAGATAATTCTGGCCCAAATTCCGGGTCAGGAAATCTAAGCTCTACTCTGAAACACTCCAATTAGCTAAATTACAACAATTCCGCAGAGAAATTATACTTTTTGCATTAATTTGAAGAGTTTTCTTTCCCTTGATGAATTACACAATTAGAAAACTGTATTTCTGTATTTTGTATCCTTATCTGATTTTAAGATTTAAATGATGATCTGAGACATTTAAGTGTGACAAAAAAAACTAAATGAAAAAAACAATCAGTAAAGATGCATTTTTTCCTCAACACTTTATTTTTCTCTTTACTAATGTGAGTTAAATTAAAGAATAGACTGCAACACTCGTTTTTCAGCTTTGAGTTTGGCTCCTGTGTTTCACCCTGTTCTGCTCCAGTTTACTGAGAGCAATTAGATGTCGCGTACCTGGGAAGGCCTCTGGCTCTGCAGATGTTCTGAAGGACATGGTGGCGGGCGGAGACTTCCCCTTCAGGTTCTCGGCCACCACATACACGTCGTACTCCGTGTCCCAGTCCAATCCACGCAGCACGACGTACTCGCTGCCACTGGGCATCCGGATCTCAGGCTTCCACTGTGACGTCTGGATCTGAGGGCAGAGATCGACATGAACAACATGCTTTCAAGGCAGCAAAGCGTAAACTTTAGAAGAACAAGAGAAAAGCTGTTGATGGAATAGAAAGCGGAATTTTATATTAACCTGGAGATGCTGTAAGAGAGGTGGGGTGGATGGATATTTGCTTAAAATCATAATTATGCTGGAAATGTATTTTCCCCAGGGATGCACACTGGAGCCCAAAGTGAGGGTATTTTTTACACTCAACATGAATAAATTGTTAACTCACGGGTTTATAGCGTATAAGATAATGCAGGATGGGAGATCCGCCATCATCCTGCTTAAGCCAGCTGACTTTGAGGGAGTTGCCTTTAGGCTCCACTGACCCTTCAAGCTTAGGAGGATTAGGATTTCCTAAAGGTACACAAGAGCAACACAAAATTATTTCAAAATTCAATAATTCAAAGCCATATCGTTTGAAGTTTGATTGTAAGCAAAGTCGGGGCAATTGTTAGCTGACCGTTAAATTCAAAGTTTAAAACTAGCCACTCTTCCTGCTCTGGTCCTCTTTTATTCAGTTGACCTTTAGTGGCTTGTCCAAAGATGCTGTCAGGTTGCACTAATTGGCAAATGACAAACAACCACATGCTTACTTGATTCATCTGAGCTACTGCTGCTGTTGCTGAGTGAGATTCAGCTGGCATGAAGAATGCTAAGGGACCAGCTGGGATGAAATATTCACTTCCTTAAAGCTGCAGTATGTAACTAATCCTATCATCTTACATTTCATAAGCTACACCCTAATTACTACACCAGTTTAGTATTTAGGAAAAAAATCAATAACTGCAACCCAAACAATTTTGTACAACTTGATACTATTAAACAGGAAGCATTTTGCATAGATATGTCTTTAGAGATGTCATTTTATTGCCTCCAAAACTCAATTCAGTCAAGTTAGTAGATCTCACTGCAAGGCGTTGATTTTTAGAGCGTTAATTGCCAATTAGGCAAATTAAACGTAAAAATACTCAAATATTTGAACGAAAACCAGAAGCTAAGGGATGTCGACAGGAATAAATGGTAGCAAGAAACGACCAATGATTCTTTTGTAATTATAACAAACAAGTTTCATTACACACTTGATTTACTGTAACACATCCAACCGATAAACAGCCAACATCCGTCATGTGGCAGACCATCAATACTTCTACAGCGCCATGACCAGCTCTGGTTTTCCTTCATTTTTTTTCCCCCATTCAGGATACCGACATGACTGATTAATGTATTACATGCGTACACAGAAGCATATAATGTGGTGTTTAATTGTCGTATTCATCAGCTGAAGTTAAGAATCTTCTTCGTCCAAGGAAATTCAACACAAAGTTACCTTCTGCATGGATGAAGGAACCATCAGCGACATGCAAGTCAAACAGGCACATGGAACGAGTGATTGAAACAGTAAAAAGACATAATTAAAGGACAAATTCAAACCCCTTTCACTTTTTCAACATTTCTCACATTGTAACCACACACTTCGATTTATTTTTTGGGAATTTTATGACTGATGAACACAAATTAGAGAATAACAATCAAATCAAGGATTAATAAGCTAGTTGCAATAAGACTAAAAAAATTGCAGTTGCAGCAAAAGGTACTTTCCACAACGCATAGACGCAAGGCTGCTTAATATAAATAATTTTTGGTGTGTTTTTATTTGTTCATATGTTAAGAAACCCTTCATCTTTCCTTCCCTTTAGAATAATGTGCTGCTTTGTGTTGATTTGTCACATGAAATTCCAGTAAAATCCATCAAAATGTGTGTTTGTAACATGTCAAAATGCTAAAAAAGTTCTGAAAAGGTCTGGGACCTTTACACCTTTACAGGTCCCAGGTTTTGAGCAACGTCTGGGACGTTGCTCAAAACAGAGGCAAGGGTAGAGGAGAGAAAAACTAAAGTGACCCTAAGGACGAACTAAAAAGAGACTAAATCATAGCAAAGCTATAAACACAGTGTTAAAAGGCACTTTAATTCCTCTGTTTGGCTTCTCAATGCGAGAAGTGCAAGAGACATCAAACAACTTTACATCCTGATTTAGGCAAAATTAATCCTTCAGAAGGCAACTGATTAATCAATGCTGATGGGTTTAATCCAAATGCAAATATTCCCCAAAGTAGCTGAAACCAGAGGCATAAAATTTTACGGCTTTTGAAATACGGAGATTTCCTGTTAATTCATCACAGTGTCACTAAGCCAATTACTTTTTTTTACAAGCTCCAAACCCAGAATTACATTATTATTCATATTTGTGTGTATCAGATTGAAACTTATGGGATGAAAGTGAAATAACAATGTAATAAAATCTGTTCACAGAGGAGTTTGCAGTGGAAATCAGGGCATGTGAGGTCATGAATGCAGGAGGAACTTATCAGGATTTGCAATGCTTTCACGTTACTAGAAAAGTTTCTAATCAGCGGGGGTGACTAGGTTATCCCGTAAGACGAAAACGGCTACAGCACTAAGGGCTTCTATTATCGCCGCTACAGAACAAACCTGTTCCGTCTGTGAAAAAATGAAAAAGGTCGTCTAGAGACGTAAGACAAGAGAACAATCAAAATCAGTTTTCTACACAAATGACCATCTGAACCTCGATTAAAAAATCTCTTGAATGAAGAATTTGGGAAGTCTAATTTCTGGCGCTGTGCAAGAGCTATTGTTTATAAAACAAAGAAAATGATTACTTTTAAGAAGAGTTACAATTATTACATTTTTTTTAAAAACAGTGGTTCAAATTTGCAGAGACTGCAATTAAGGCTAAAACAAGAAAAAGTGTTTCACCTTATTGCTACATCTTTAAGCTTGTCAATTAACATTAACTAGTGCTAAAACTAAACCTATACCTACAACAGATGAATCACTTACTCTTCTTAATGGGGGCTGAGAGACAACAGAGGAAAATGAACAATGGATACAAAAATTAGTCGTTAAAAAATAGAAATGTAAAGAGAAGACATGAAGTCATCATGGGAGGCTCTGCTTTATAAACAGACAACCAACAGAGGGCACTAAACACTAAACCATGAGATCAGGATTCAGTGCATTATGAAAAGATAGTGATCAGATAAGTGGATTGCTGGTTACACAATGCAAATTTGAGTTGAAAAATACATTAGCACTGGATTACTTTTCATATTTGTTACATTTCAAACCATTTTTGCGGACTCTAGTCGCAGCACCTACAGCATCAGCCGTGACACAGTCGACCTAAAAGTCTCAAACAAGTGAAGAGGCTCCAAAGATCCAACTCTGATCACAGGATTCAGAGGCGGTACTGGTCCAAATCAATATATTGAAATTTTACGTAAGTTAATTTCTTCAATTCATAAAATGAAACTCATATCAAGCATTTATTACACACTGTAATAGTTTTACAGAATCTTTTTCAAGATTTTTTTATTTCTCTTTATTTTGATGATTATGGCAAATAATTATTGAAAACAAACATTTATAATTAATTTTTACTGTTTATTCCCTAAAGGGGCAGTATTATGTAAAATCGACTTTTTCGAGTATTGCGTCACGACATAATGTTAGTCCCTCAGTTTTTTTTCTCTTCATGCATGTTTGAGAAATCCTTTAATTGCCCTTGGCAACCACTCAGCTGTGCAAAACGCCTTCCAGCCACAGCTCCACATCAGAGCTGCAGTACCACCTGAGAGAGTAACCCTCTACCTCTACTCCTCCATTCAGCTCCTTCAGACTAGCCAGCAGCAATTAGCTAACACCCTAGCCCTAACCCTAAGAAAAGTTTATTTTAAGTTCAATTTGATATGTAGCTGCGAGTATCGATACGTTAAATCCTACTCAAATTCTTTGTGTTCCAATTTGCACGTGTACAGTAAAAATGACATGCAACGAAACAAGCAGTTGCAATTAATTAAATAATAAAATTAAATAAATTACATTATCTAATAAACATGAATAAGACAAAAAGATTCATTTTCTGCATAACTAAATGCACAAAGTCACACAATTAACATTTAAACAAAGCAAATATATAACAAATGTATAATAAAAGCATTTATTAAACCAGTACTACGCCATCAGTTCAATTAACTTAATCCAAGTCTATGGAACGGTCACAAAATGTCACTAAAAACACTCTGTCCCTCTAAAATCTTTCAGAAAATCTTAAAAATGTATGGAATCGTACCGTTTGCTGAATATCATGATATATATTGTATTGTAAGCAGAATATCGTGTATCGTGAGATTAGTGTATCACTACAGCCCTAGTTAAGATAGTTACTTGATTTGTGCTATAAAATGGCACTATGTGCATAGAAAAAAAACACAGTACTGCCCATTTAAGTATGTGCGCGTGTAGTCCAGTGTGTGCACTTGAAATGCAGTCAGGGCACTTTTTGCATGAATTACTGCATCAAAGCAAGGTGGAGCGGATCAGCCTGTTGAACATCTGAGGTGCTAAAGAAGCCCAAGCTGCTCTCATTGTTGCATCTGTTGACTGTTGTGTTGTCTCTGATACTTCATCGGTTCCCAAAGGGAATATTGGTACTGGCACTTTTAGTAGTGTGGACAGGCCAGCTTCTTTAGCAAGGAGCGTTTGTAGCTCATCTTTTCTGTGGAGGGTGTTGTTGACTGACTGCTGGACAAGCATGAAATCAGCAGTATTTCTCATTAATATGTTGGCTAAAAAATAAATAGTCAGAATTAAAAAACACTTTTTTATTGTTCTATCCCAGGAGTCTGAGACCTTTCATCCTAAAAAGCCATTATTCCTCTCAGGCCAGCCAAATAAAATTTATTTGGAGCCACAAATGTCTCACAAATTATAATTTTAGGTAAAAATCTACCATAGTTTATATTTAAAGACCTGCCATTTAATTTTCAACCAAAGTTATTGAGAGCCACTGTGGAAGGTCCAAAGAGCCACAGGTTGCATTTGTAGTCATTCTAATAACTACAAATACACATTTGAAATATATTACTGTGTGTGATAATTCTATAAATTAGGAGTTTTACTTTTTGAACTGAGACACTAAAACATAATGTTTGACTTTAGTACACCTTGTCCTGATTAGTAAGAGCCGTTGTGATGGCAAAATACTCATTCTTATCCATATCATGTAATTTCTCAATGCAATTAGGGAGAATGAAATTAAACCTTCTATTTTTTCAGTAAATTACAACATAATTAACATGAGAGTGCTGTAAAAATTACATCTATAACCAACTATACTTTGTAACAAAATGGGCATGTAATTATAAGAGTAAAAAAAATATCTGTAGATGGCTTTTAAAATAACTGCTTCATGAATTCAAACATTCCCCCATAGAGAAGCAAAATCGGTCAGAAGAAAGGACTGAAATCACTCTGTTTTTGTGAAACTGTCCAAACATCTCAGGCAACCAGCCGATAATGTGTTTATAGAAATCCTCTGCAGGTAATATGTTTGTGATGAACGAAATGAAGAGGAGGATAAAAGCTTCACACTGCGCTGTCAACTGTGCACTTACGGACAGGCTCGGTCTTGAACAGCTCCGTGGGGCTGCTCTCTCCTTCGCCCTTGCCATTAATGGCCGACAGCTTCACCTCATAGCGGCTCTCCGGTTTCAGGCCCGTTATCGTCACCTCGTTGACGAAGTCTGTTACAATATCAGAGACGGCACAGTTTCTGTTGAGAGCACCTTGATCGTTTTGATGAGCAGAACAATGAACAAATTCCCTCCCGTTCCAACAATACATGCATAATTAATCGGCGAACACACAAACGCTGATTAGCAGGATTCTCATTTCGCCCAAACAATGTTTAGACAACTGATTAATCCATTTAGAGATGTACCAAAACTCGGCATACAGGAAGACAAGAACAGCAGCCATGTTCAATTATTTTGTCAACGTCACTGTTTCTATTGATGGCCAAGTGTGCCATGATCCAACAAAGAAACAATTAGTCTAATAATTAATTACTAACTCGATAGTCTAATTACAACAGTAATGAATAATTTAATTTTTTCATATAAATGCATACAGTTTTATAATTCCATAAGCCATAAAAATGTAAGTAATTTAAAACTATACAGAAATAATAATAGATGGTTTTAAATGTACAAGTACAATACATAATCATTGACCAACATTCAAAAATGTGTGTATTTTAAACATTTTGTAAACATTTAAATAAAGAAGTGTTCTTCATTAACTTATGCCAGTTTCATGTACCAAACCTATTTACAGTTTTATTTGAATTTATTTGATTTAAATATTTATTTTTAACTGTAATTAATGGTAATTTTGGCCCAAGTAACAGCGTTTTTCAGTTAGTGGCAGTTGAGCATTACCATAAAATCTTCCTACTTTATTAAAATTTATCTAGCATCTATATACAAAGCAATGTATGAATATTGATTTTTACATTTGCACTGATATTTCTGACATTTCATATCAATTCCGGCCAAAATAATAAGAAAAAGGTTTTATCTAACATTCATTGAAAAATAACTATATGTTTTATTCCACAACTGCTAATACCAGCTGTTTAGTTTTTATATGTGCGTTTACCGTCTTGGACCTCGTAGACTTTCTGCGTCCAGCTGCTCCTGCCCTGCATCCTCCACTCAGCTCTGTACTTGAGAATGGGAACGCCTCCAGTAGATTCAGGCTCTCCAAACTGGATCAGAGCGGTGGTGGAGAAAGGCCTCACTTCGTCTATGACCAACGATGACGGAACCTCTGTGAAATAAAAAAAAATAAGTCAGTTCAACTACAGACACTTTAAAATTTCACAAAAAAAAGATTCTTATGGCCGCTTGTTCCTTTTACAGTGACACATTGAACTCTTTCATGCATCTCATAATACATAGTAGATGCACAAGTGAATTAATTAGTGATTTATAGGTTTAAAGCTATGACTCTTACTGCAAACACTGTATGTTCATTAAGTACAGCTACATTTAAAAAGCATTCTTTGATTCCTGAAGATTTGCTCATTTGTGCACAAATTGACTTCAGGTTAATGTTCTGCCACATGCAGATGACAGTAATTTTATAAGCAAAAAACAAACAGGCAGCAGAGAAACTGTCATCAGTAATGGTGCCTCTTTGACAGTGGCTAAAAGAAAATTTAGTCAGCATGTTATTTTCAAAGTTAGATAATAAGCAGAAAGTTAGATCCAATAATTAGTGTTGCTGAGCAAACATCCACACCAATACAGACGCTTTAGTTTAAATATCTAGGCATGATGAAGGATTCACAACTTTCATTTAAAAGTTATTTTTAAAAAATGAAAAGATCAAATTAAATTTAAAAAAAATGTAAGTTTACCTGCGCTACCACCACCTTTAAAAGATTTTAATGAATTATATTTTGTGTTTGTCTGTATATGTGTGTCTTTTTTTCTTTTCACCATAAATCTGCCATTGGATTACAAATGGCTAAATCTGTAATGACTCTTTAATCTAGACATGTTGATTAATATGCACTAAATCCAAATTTAAATTGTTCTTTATCATAAACGGCTGCTAGTATTTACACAATAAACCTCATTTGCAGGGAGGGTTGAGCAATAGTGGCCATACTGCACCTTGTAGATTTATTATTTATCTGTTGGAAGCATCAACACTGCTATAGGACTGATAAGCAGGCTTAATTTACATAAAGAGCAGAGTCAGACACGGCATTGTAAAAACACACTCACTCAAGGAAAGGCTAGTACTCTAGAAAAAGATGTTCCTGGAGAAAGAAGCTCCAGGGAGCAAAATGAAAACATGTCTTTTGATGTAAAATATAAAAGCAAAACTGTAAAACAATAAAAATAAGAAAGCATGAAACCAACCTAAAAACCGTTGAAGGAGCTTAAACTAAAATTGTATATGGACTTAAACCCTTTAGCTCACAGACAATTCTGTGTTTCAGAAATATGAAAACATTTAAACTATGAACAGTAAGTGTGCAGGAACATACTGGTACTAGTAAAATAAAGATTTAATTTACCCTTTCTATAAAAACCATCTAGGCTGTGAGGGGTAGGAGGAGCTGAAAATGCATTCTGACTTTCAATCATCCTTTGTTAAATTTACCAGAATAAAAAAATTATCGTTCGCCACCCACTTCACGATCCATTTTGGGGAAAATTACATTGTTAAAAGTGTTTAACTAATTGAAACAGTAATATCCGAGTTCTGGTGGCTTTGCGGGACTCCTACACTCTAAAGCGAGCTCCATGCTGTCCTGCATCACTTTGATCTGGGAAGTAAAAAGGAATACTGTAATTACTGTGGTTGCACAGGTTTCTGCCTGAAGTGAAAAATGCTCCTTTTTTTCTCTAGTCACTTCAGATGGCGGCTTAAAACCTGTATTTTCTCTTTTCCTCTCGTCTTATGAAGACGGATGCATTCGTATGAAGGTGTAACATTATTAACTTGTACTTTTCTCAACAAAGCATTCAGTTGAATTACGCAGATGCAAAGTAAAAACACAGCAAAGTTTTATTTTACACTGCACCGAGGGCTTTGATACAAGACACAGATAACCGTTGCTGGTAGTTGAGCTGATGTCTTTTTATCTAAATTTATCTTCTATCTAAACAAACACTGCTGCTTTGTGTAATCGCATGCTGGCTGTTACTGCCAAATACATTTTAAAAGGAGTGTAAAATCTGTTTTACAGCCCAGAGCAAGACAACATCTAAAGCGCTACTCTGTGTTTTAGGTTGTTTTCACACCTGATAGTCCGGTAGACTCTGTTTGATTTTGGACCAAAATTGCAACATTTGTTATATTTTCAGCTGGTTCGGTTTGTTTTTCCACTGCATTGTGTCAAACCAACCAAACCCTATGAAAAACCTGTTCACCCTCTCGCCTCTGGAGGCCACTGAAAGAAACAACGCAAAAACATCTGAAGAGCACATTGAGTGGAACTTCCTTCTTCATGAAATGTAGACAAAAATGAAGTGCCGTCAAATTTTAGCGGGTGTAGGATTTCTCTTTGTCTTTGGTGAAAGACCACAAGCCATTGGACGTTTGTTTTGGTTGCATTTACACAGGATGACGCTATAGGCTGCTTCATGCTTTTGGAGTGGTCTCCGGTCTGCTTAGCGCTCACATATGCATTCAAACCGCAACAGAGTTTACAGCAACCAGTCCAAGACCTAGATTTGTGGGCTAACTAGCTTGATTAATAGGGATAGTGTGAATGTGTCCTTAAGTTTACCTCTGCTATAATGGTATTGAATCGTTTCTGCACATTTCAGCAAGTCAAATGTAAGACTTAACAAAACCTAAGCACTCAGCTTTGTGCTTCTCACACTGCAGAGTTTGCTCTCTACAGCTTTAACCCCCATAGTGCCAAGCTTAAACGTTTTGCTTCATCACCTTAACTCGAACTGGTTGGCAGTAGAAATCAGCCATTTGCAAAAACGAACATCATCCAGCCAACTGATAATACATTTGATAGAGGCAAAAACTCTAGCTAGCTAGCTAGCTAGCAAGGGTAGTTCAGCAGCTAGTTACCAGTAGCCTCAACCTCCTTGAGTCACAGAACTCAATGAAGATGTTTCCTAGCAACTTAAACTTTTGCCTAATAGAAAAGTCCCATGAGAAAATTAAACTACATTAAACAGTCCTGCCTTGGCAAAATTTAAGACCTGTGACTAACAAATTAAAGACCAACTTACATTTTTAATGAATTTAAGACATTTTAAGGTCTTAATTTTATACACACACACGCACTTAAGACTTTTTAAGACATTTTACGGCTGCGTGGACACCCTGTAAATATTTAACATCTATTACTGAAATATTCAACATACTCTGCTGAGTTGTATTTCTAATATAATTACATGTCAAGGCCAAATGCTGTAAATAAGAATGAGATTTAAATCACAGCCTCATCACTGACCGGCCTGAATGAGCAGGAACTCCTTGGACTCGGTGCCCATCTCATTTGAGGCGGTGCAGTTATAGCTTCCAAAATCATTTTCAGACTCTGGTGTAATCTGGAGGGGAGAAGAAAATAGAGCAGTGAACATATGAAGGGAAGCATGGCTAAACAGACGAACAAACTTATGTGTCAAACACCATGAAGGTGACCTTTGTGTTTGTCCATCAGAGTAGCCTATTTTCATCTGTTGCTGTGAGCCTTCATGCTGCTGAATTATTCAAGGATTTTTTTTCCCCCCCACAATGAGGCTAGAAGAAAACCCCCCTCACTTCTTAGTCTATGCTCATGAAATCTTGATGACACAAGGTGATGGGGGGTCTGGGATGTGTCTGTCGACATGGAAAAAACTTTATGCATACATTATGTATGTTTACATTGCAAAGTGTACTTAAAAGTCAGTACCTGTAGGTAGCTGGATAAAGGAGTTCTGAAGATTTTGATGTTGGTGGTGTTTGAGTTTGGAAGCTGCAGTCCATCTCTGAGCCAAACAATTGACACATCTGTTGGAAAAGCCTTGACCTCGCAGCTGATGTTGACCGGGTTTCCCTCCCAGGTGTAAACCGCAACTGTTCCGTGGATCTTAGGTGTATCTAGGAGTTAAGAATGTGATTCAGAAAACTCTTTCAAACAGCTGAAAATATTCTTTACCTTGTGCATAGTTCTGGTTGGAAGTTCATACACATTCATTATGGGGCTTTTAATGATTTATTTAATTTTGTTGTGTGAATATTTATATTTCGCCACATTCCTGAGCAGAATTTATTTAAATTAGTTTGTTTGTTTGGTGCAGAGAGACACCATTCAAGAATACTCCAAAAGATTTCACAGGGTTAAAGTTGGGGTGTGCCCCTCGGCTTCCTTTATCCATTCTAGTTTCAGTTTTTATAAGTATTTGGGATCCCAGTCTTTTGCAACACCCAGTAAAGTCAAAGTATCGCGCATCTGACCCAAACTGTCACCTTTTAGATGAAAGGTGTAGGGTCAGGATGTTCAAAATAACAGGAACTCTTCCGATTTAGGTCCATCAATAACTGGAAGCTGCTAGAACACAAGTATCCTGGTTCACCAAGAACGGAGAGGGTCCCAAACAAAACAGAAGCCCCTACTCGAAGTTGTCATCCTGGGCCAGGATAACAACCATTTTTAATAAACTCTATGTTCACCTTGAAACTTGCAGATAGCTATAAATGTTGCAGTCAAGGTGGAACTTACTAAGGAATATAGTTTAGATTTATGGCCTGAGCCAGACTCACAGGCGACAAAAAGTTCAGGCTGGGTGGGTCAGTGTTATTTGCTTGCTTGCAATCCATACAGCACAGAAAAAAACAAACGATAATGCATAATATGAAGTTGTTTTAATCTGCCCATGGACTAGAGTAGATAGCTTAACTTGTTGAGGAAATAAACACAACAAGTAGGGTGCAGAAGTTAATCAGATTGTAACAGCACAGTAAACCGCATGCACACACAGCTCTGTCCTGCTCTGTTTGAGCAGCAGTGGAGATGGGATCCTGCAAATCACACATCCCAGATGATTTTCACTTGAGTATTTGAACTTGACTCACCCTGAGGTTACAACAAACAACAAGATGGAACAGGAAGATGTTAATCACAAGCTAAAAATGGGTCACTGGTTACATTGCTTATCTACCTTGCACATGTACAGAGCTAAATAACTTATATTTTGCTGTCACTCCTGCACTTTATATTTTATATTCATATTTTATACTGTATTTTATTTTATTCTGGAGTAACCTCACAATTGAAAGCTCAAAACATTGTCCTGAGCTGTATGCAACGAAATTTCGTTCTGTATACACCCTGTGCATGCAAAATGACAATAAAGTCAGTCTAAGTCTAAGTCTAAGTCTAAATGGTCTGCAAGCAGAAAAAGTAAAATCGTAATTAAAAAAATTAGGCATAGTTCTATAAGTAAAGTTAATTAGTTGGGTTGGATTGGGCTGGGACACATTGCCTACGGATTTGGGTTGGGTTGGATACTAAGAAACGTGTACTCGCATACTAGTCAGCCAGTATGCAGAATTTTGACCCTGTGTAAATTACAGATGGTTCCCCAATAGTTTATAATTTGTTCTTTGTTCATATGCTTTACTTTTTTTCCCTTAGGGTTGATTGTTGTCTAATCATGCCAAATTTGAAAAATAACGGCTCAAATAAATAATTAAAAGCCCAAAACATCCACAATATTCATGCTGATTGTGACTGTAGGCTCACCTAAACCTAACCCTCAGGAACCATACTTATTTTCCAGATAAGCTTAAGACAATGCAATACTCACAGCGGACTTCCAGATAAGCGGTCTGTTCATCCTCTCCGATGGCACTGCGAGCTGTGCAGAGATACTGACCGGCATCTGTATACTTGACATACTTGAGAGTGAGGGAGGACACACGAGCATCGCTCCTTACTACTACATTTCCATCTGGGCTCTAAATGGTAGCAGAAAAAGGTTTGGTATAAGGGGGCAGGGGGAAAACAAACAAAAAAAAAACAATAGGACTTCATTAATGGCTATATTGCATTGTCATGTTGAATAATTTTGCAGAAAGATGTTTGTAACCTGAAATGGAAAAAGAAAAGTAAGCCAGCCTTTAATAAAGAGAGTGGACATTAACTTGAGGAAGGAGGCGAACAGCGCTCGATAAAGACGTGGAAACATGGGGACGCTGATGACGAGGCAGGAGAGCTGGTAAATAATAGATGGAAGACAGCATTAAGAACCATCTAGAGCTTTTCACATGGCAGCTACTAACTTGTGAAACATGCTGATGCACAGCTGCAGACAGGGTGCTCCACGCTTGCACTTTTACACATTGGCTGACATATTTATTTTTTGTGTGTTACATCATCATCGTTTCCAACAGTTTTTCTTTTATTTCCCCCTTTGCTGACATTATTTGTGAAGTATCAGATATGTTATGAGGCAGCGATGTGTACATCTAGCATTTACTCAGTTTTCAGGGATGCATCAAGTCACCATCCATTTGAAGTCTGTTACAGCAGTAAGTGCACTGATGTTGTTGTGACTGTTTTTACCATCTGGTACTAAAACTGCCAGACTATAAGGTTTCTTCTTTCAAAGAGCTGTGGTGAAACATATTACTGTAAAAAGTCCTATTAGCCACTTGAATTTCAGGATGATGGCCGTTTTTCAAGATGGCCACCATTTTGAGCTTTTTAAGCCAATTATTGCCATGAAATGTTACCCATTTTCATGACTTGGATGAACTTTGTCAAATCATGTTTTCTTATTCATGCAACTTTAAAGTGATAATATGTAGAAAAATCAGCAATTGAGGACTTTGCTGTTCTCACACAGGTCACACAGTCATCAACTAGACAGAGACAATGTGTGACAAAATGACAATCGTCTTGGTTGGCGCTAACTTCCGCTAATTCTTTAAATGTGTTTAGCGGTTTAGCGGCAGCAGAGCTAAGATTCTTGTTTAGTGAAATTATGGTTAGTGAACCTAACTTGTTGGCCACGACTGGCAATAACTATTGCTGATTGTAATACAAACATATATTCTTCATTTTAACCAGTGGCCACTTTGAAAACTGTCCACAAGAAAAAGATAACTGCAGATCAAGAAAATATAAATGATTTCTATGGTTCAAAATATGTAAGCTGGGATTTGACACCAAACACATTCATCTATTTGGTGATTTTAGTGCAAACATGTATTTTCCATGACAACCATGGTGGCCCTCTTAAAAAATTACAAAAACTATTACCAGACATGAGTGATCAACGGGTCAAATTATGCATGATTTAACAAAAGTAATCTGTGATAATCATTGGTACATTTAGTGCAAAATACATGATCTCTAATGAAACATCTTGTAAAATGGCAGCCATCTTGAATATTTCAGTAGCTTTTTTTATTGTTGAAAAAAGCAAGACCCATTGAACATCTATGCCAAGTTAACTTCTTGTATCCGCATGGGAAAGATTTTTCTGAAATATTCAGTTATCTTCTGCACCAGTATTTTAGTGCTTTATTCATTTAAAAGACGAAACAAATTAAAACATGACATCCTCAACATAATCAGATCCACATCTACCAAAACCAAATAATTGACTTTTTTTTTCTGTACACATTTATACAATAACATTATGCATCTGTTCTTTTAACAAGGTGCTAGACCTGAATATCTAAGCGTCTCTTACGGTTGCCTTCGTGGCTTTGATCCAAATTGAAAACAAAACAATGGCAGAATGCTTTTACACAGACTGAATTAGGGCCCAGCCTGGGAAGCCATTTAAGAGAAACAGTGTTAGTTTGTATTCAAATTGAACACACAAAGCATGTCTAGGGCATTTATTATGCAGAGGGTAGCGGGAGCAGGGAGACACTTACATAACACACACTACCCTTTTCTTCTGACCCCTGTGCAGATAGCTATCTCAGTCGACCCCTGTGGTGCTGTTTTCGATTGCTGCATTTATACAACATGCCACACTGCATCTAAGCATTAGCGCCTACTTAAAAGAAAGCTTTAGGTATGGATGGGCTCTTTTTGGGGACACTAAAGCCTCTGATGTAATTCATAAAGAAGCAAAGTGTGTGAGAGATCCCAAAAATGTGGAACGTTTTTATATATTTATCAACATTTTGGTAAATGAGATTATTATGAAAAATCTCAGCTAATTTAGTTATTTTGATAGAAAAAGCTAAACTCCTCCTGATTCATTACACACAGTAAGACATATTTTCTTTTCTTTTAATTTGGATAATTGTATCTTACAGCACATGAAAACCCAACATCCAGTCTCTCTGGAATTACATGAAAAATAAAAGACTAATAAAAATGCTGCGTTATGCTCGACATAATCATCTTCTAAATTGTCTGTTGTCAAGTAGACGGTAATCAACACCTTGAACAAGTATGGTGTGCCACAAAAAATAACTACTAAAGCAGCTGGCTGTTCACAAAGTGCTGTGACAAAGACTATTGATGGAAAGTTTAGTGGAAGAAAAAACTGTTAGTAAAAGGTGTAGAGTCCAATCATTAGTGCTATATGGGTCAAAATCATGCTATTGAAAGAACTCATGGGCCACAAATATATGATTTTCTTTTCTGTTCTTTTTTATTGAAAGGATTAACAACTTGAACAGTTCTTATTTTTCCTTGTTAATGTCCCAAAAATAAACTAAACGAGCAATATTTTAATTAAATGGACATAGATGTCTAGACAAGGAATAAGCCAATCGCTTTAGATTTTAAAATATATATATATTTTCTGCATGTCTTACATATTGGTAGCAGAAACAACATGATATGGAAAATGTGTTCATCAAATAAATTTCTTGTGTTTAGCCAAATTTAATGACTG
Organism: Xiphophorus couchianus; assembly: GCF_001444195.1. NCBI lineage: Eukaryota > Metazoa > Chordata > Actinopteri > Cyprinodontiformes > Poeciliidae > Xiphophorus > Xiphophorus couchianus. Next base: position 26,056,952 of record NC_040245.1, on the reverse strand, counting down.
GGTGACCCCAAGTCTGCTGTTAAGTGAAAGTTGCAGAATCTATGTGGTTCTACTGGCTAAAAAAGCGAAAGGGGCAGTATGGGCTTAGGTTGAACAAAACTGTAGTGTTATGTGCGACATCTAACTGCAACGCTAGGAAAAACATTAACGGGTTAATAGAGCAGAGATGCTGTGATGACTTAATGAAGGCGAAGGTTCAGAAGGAACAGGAGCTTTTAAAAGAGACAGAGGCCCAATTTCATAGCATTAAATTACAACAGGGTTTCCCTCAGTGTTTTATCAGACTGGCAGGCCACCAGGCTTTACTTGTGCCCTCACCAGGCTAAGCATTGATAATTTTTAAGTTTTTTTTAAAAAATGTTAGCATTTTTTAAGGCTTTATAGTTGGATATACAGTAGTTAGGCTTTATAGTCAGACATTAAACTCCCAGTCTTTCAGTAATACATATTTATCAAGTGATATTTCAAATTTTCTATCAACTTTAAACATTTTTTAACTCAAAAACATGATGGGCTGCTGGACGAATGACTGCCCTATCGCCCAACCACCAGGCTTAGCAAGTTTTCTGGGGGAAAACCTTGTACAACGTGACATTTTTTAGCTGTATTTGACACATACGTATATCTGCTTGGTTGTGCTATAAAGTGGCAGAATGTGCCTGGAAAATACATAATACTTTAAAGCAAAAAAGCCATCAATCATATAAGAAACACTTTGCATTGTACATAATATTTTCCATTAATATTTGTTTAATTGGAATCTGCATCTTTTTTCAAATGTCTTGCTCTTTGGATGTTTTGCCCACTGTGAGTCTCTGGGATATTCGCAAGAAAAATAATTTAATTAAGACTAATTACACAATATTCTAATCTATTTTTTTTTTTAAACAGAATTTTTTTTTATGAGCTGTAAGCCATATTAATCAAGATTAACAGTAATAATAAAATACATCACCGTGTGTAATAAATCTTTACTGTGCACGTTCCACTGCTTGATTTTTAACAACTTGAATAAATTAACTTTTCATATAACTTTCTTGAGATGTTATACGAAAAGCAGAAGCTTTTTAAAAAGATTAATCTAAATCAGATGGAGGAGAAAAAACACAGACTTCAGCATCCTTTACTAATAAAGCCAAACTGGCAGCAGAGTATGACAAGTAATAATTTTCCTTCTCAAACCAAAGAGCGACTTTGAGGAACCTCGGAGCATAAAATTGACACTACATACAGGACAAGTTAAACTCATGTCTCATCAAATATAAAATAGGCTGGCATACAAATGTACCTTCCACCTGCACGGCTTATTAAACGAACACACTCAGTATTCTCCCAGTGCTTCCAAGCCTTCCCTCCCGTGTGATTTGTAATTGGATGTCTTGCAGGGAGACACACACTGATCAACTCAGAGCGCAGGTGAACTATAAAAGCATATCATTATGTTGGAAAGTGAAAATTATTATTGCCTCATCCATTAATGAAATCTAGAGAGCTCATGACTAGAAACTACATGTGCTGCAAAAAGGTCACCAGGATGTCTTTTTTTAGATTTCACTAAAATATGTTTAATGTGGACAAATGTATGTCTCTATATGAATGAACCTGGTGTAATTCGTCGGGCATATGTATTTGTTTCTGAAAGAGATCGGTTTTCTTAGTCTTATGTAACTGGGGGTGAATTTTTTCAGGTTTTTAGAGTTTCCTGTTTTATTGTTTTAGAATAACCGCCTAGTTACGGATCCAGATGGCCAGGATGAGTCAATCACTTTTGTATTGGGAAAAAATAAAAATTTGAGTCACTTTTTGCACAACTTTCTATCGGTGATGCTAACGTGTTCTGACACTGTTGGCAACCGCTGCTCACACACACCTGAAGAGGGATGCAACCCCCTCCCTCATCAGAGGTGAGCAGCTACTGTAAATATCTAAAAGTTGAACCTGTCAAATTACATTCAATATTAACATTTGACCTGACAAAATATTGACATTATTTGCAAACTCTGAGCATTGACACATATTTGATTTCCAAGACTATACTAAATTCTCTTCATTTGAAACATCTGTAGAGGTAAAAATAGCGATCCTATTTCAGGACTCAAAATGATCTGAAAGTACAGCACTGATGTCAAAGTAAAATTATAAATAACTGTGGTAACTTTAATACTCAGCATTGCACATAAAGCAGGGGATCAGTGACGCACTTAGCGAAAAGAGAAGACGAATCTGAAGCAGTTCTGATCATTTCACTCAGCGCTGCGGATGGCACAGAAATGACGGAGATTTTCTCACTAATTTTCCCACATATGGAGAACACATATTTGATGGAGAAGCAAGCGTCAGAGGGCTGCTCTTTTCTTCAGACAATATTTTAATTTTATTGACTGGAGGTCCTTTGTTCATTTCAACATTTTCAACCCAAAAAAGTCTGATCTACAGTACATACTACATGAGGATGGCAGTAATTTTGGAAGATGTACATTTGGAGCGGTTGCATGAAAAGCAAAATATGTGGGAGAGAGGTTACCTCTGGATCATGAATGTCTGCCATTATGCCATTTCTGACATAAAAAAAAAAAATTAGCAAAAAAAATTTGATTAATCAGATATATCTGAACAAAACCATGTTGAGGATTCGTGTTTGAGAAGAAAAAGTCACAGGTTTAAACAGAAATAACCACTATGTAAGGTGCCTCGCAAAAGTATTCACATCCCTTTAACTTTCACACATTTTGTAGTGTTAAAACCACTAACCTAATTATATTTTACTGTAATTTTATGTGATAGATCTCAGGAAGCACAAAATTGTCATAATAGGAAAATGTTCAAATATTTTATAACTTTATTTCAATTTTATTTCACATTTTTAACAAATATCTGCGATAACACTCCAGTTGTTAGCTTTAGCTTTAGGCGTCGTTGCATTAAGTCCAAACAAGTTCATTGTCGGAAAAAAACCCAACCTCCACAGCATGATACTGCCACCAATATGTTTCAAGGTAGGGATTATATTTTGTTAAACACAATCTTTAAGTAATATAAAAAAAAATTATATTGCTTAAATTCTTTTGGCATTAAGCAATATATAAAAAAAACAACACATTTTTCCTATTGCATCCCAGTTATTTCCTACACTGTGTAAGCTTATCACATTAAGTCTGCATAAAATACACAAAAGTTTGTGATTGTAACTCAAAACGTGAGTGAATTGAAGGTGTATAAATACTTTTCCAAAGCAACGATTGCGATAAAAATGTTGCGGTCGAACTGGTAGAAGTGAAGCCAAAACGGACAGAATTCCACCAGCACCACTTTCTCTACTGCATCACTCTCAGCGTTTTATACTCTCGTTGACCCTCATTTGATCAAGAATTTTGATCTGCATCCATTCGGAATTGAATTAGACTTCCCTGACGTGAATGATGGATGGGTGGAGGAAAAAGCCATGCATTTAGAATACCTTGTGCTGCTCAGGCCGAGTCCATGATGCCTGCAGAGGACAGAGAAACAACAGACAGAAGGCAAAGCAATTCTTAGAAGGTAATGCTCATCCTCTCAAGAATGGGATGCAGCACATTGCATACAAGTATTAAATGTTCCGATTATTTACCTTGCATCCAAAGTGCCTGCTCTGAATATCTGATTTCGTTAAAGCCTGCAGCTGCTGTCTTTTTTTTGTTGTTGTTGTTCTTTTTTCTTTCACGGTGAGAAATTTTCTAACTGGAGAATTTAGTGAATTTTATGACCTTCGCACACCAAAACAAGGTAGGTCTATTGGAATCATGAAAGGCCTTTTTTTCCCCAGATAAGAGGGACCTTGATTTATTAGGAGGATGTGATTCAATACAAGGCAACAACAGAGATAGGACAGTCTTCTTTGGTAAAGGAGATACAGCAATTATCGACTCGCAATCCATTTTAGTCCAGTCCTGCTGTCTTTATTTGTTAAAAGCCTCTTCTCTGCACCAAGGCACACAGGTTAGCAAGCTCGTCACTGAAGTCACCGAACAACACTTTTGGGCTTTTCAATAAGCGATGAAGGATTGAAAAAAAAAAGGCAATTTCATTGGAAGGTCTTCCAGAAAATAAATCTGTGCCTGCAAGAGTTCTGCAAGTAGCATTTTTCTCCCTTGGTAACAAGCTTTGTTCTCCAAAAAACAAAAAGGATGACAGCTCCCTTTGTCACGTATTTAAGCCGCAAAACAAAATATTTTCTTTTTGTTTGTAAATGATACAATTAAAAATGAAATATAACCCACGCTGCTTTAGAGGTTTTTCTTCGACTTTGAAGAACCACCGCTTAGTTGGCGTGCTCACGTCTTTGGGAAATTAAATGCAATTGTTCAAGAAGCTCATTTGTTTTGAGATCTGGCACGGATTTTACATATTTTCAACAGCTATAAAGCTCCAACATTATCTGTAAAGCTGTTCCTATAATTTCTAAAGCTTTCAAGGCAATGCCAGACTGTTGTTTTCTCCAGCTGTGTGGGAAGAAGGGTAGTGGCGCCCCTGCCCCATCTGTTGCTGTGCACTGACGGTCAGCTGGTTGAAAAAAAAAATTCCCCTCCTTTTATGAGTTTGAGAAAATTGAGTGAAAACTAACAACGCTGTCCATCACTATTGAAATTAAGAGATAAGGCGGACTGCCAACGGCCCAACTAATTGGCAACATACACTTGTGTTGCCCTATAAAAAGCCAACGGGTATAACATGACACATATTCAAAACTACTTTGATTTTGTATGTTAGTGGTGGGCATTTATCGTATCGTTTATCATTTATTGGGATAAATAAGAATTTTGATTTATCGTTGTCACAATAAATTGAAATTCATTATACTTAAAGTCTATGTTGTCTGGATTGTTGGTTTTACTATTTTCTCTACTGTTTGTTCAACAAGAATGTCAATAAATGACAATAAATGTGAAAATATAATTAAAGGCACTTAATGTAGGTAGCCTAGTGATACAAATCACAGTTTTTTATGTGACTGGTGTTCTGAAGAATCATATTAGAAATCATATTGTGCTTTTTAGGGAGCTACAGAACTACCTTAAAAAAAGAACAAAGAAATAGTTCTTATTGTCACTATAGTAACACAAAACGCTGAACATTGTGATAAAACTTTAAGTCTATGTCGCCCACCCCTACTGTACGTCTAATTATTAAATTTTGTTTTTATCTCATGAAATAAAATCGAAGTACATTTATGTTAAAATGGGGCTAATGAGTAACTTTTCACAGCTGATTGAATTTCTTATGATGCACAAAGCATGTCGTTTGAAACGGCAAATATTACAATTAACAAACTTAAATACTTCTGTTTGACAAATGGACAAATATGAAAACCTCCAGTCTGCAGTAGAAATATGTAAAACACCCTGTATTTAGACTGATCATTTTTAGCAAGATTCTGAGAGCTATTTGTCTGGAAGACATTTCTTAAGACCCTTCCTCTGAAGGAAGAAGAAGAGATGTTGCTTTTGAAAGAACATACACGGCCTCCAGTCACTTCAGCCAGAAAAGAGGGGTATTAACGTTTTGACAGAATTTCGCTGCAATCCTATTAGTTCAAAGAAATTGACAAAGTGGCAACACGTTAAACTGTTTAACCAGACCATTCTGAAAACTGAAAGCATCTGTCTGAAAGGTAACTGACTTAGCGTTAGCTGCAGGTGGAGCTGGTGGAGTCGACAGGTGGGAGATTTAACTGGAGTTTGTCCTTTTTGCTTGTTGTACAGAGATAAACAGCCATCTTTTTTCATGGGAAGAGACATGAAATGTTTAGCACTAGTGCTTCTAACAAAAAAGATAATTTAGTCACATGTACAACCAAGTTCATTTTTTACAGCCGTGTGAACAATTGCACGTTTCTGTTTTCAAATTTCCAATTTTTTGGAATGCAAAAATTCCATGATCGTCAGCATCTCCGCACTTCTCTAACATACATCCAATAAATTGCAGAGCTATATCACATCTCGGCGGATAAAGTCTCAAAAACAGCACAGACTTTTCGAACCAGTGTAGACAACATGCTACATCCAATTAAAATCACAACACTGGAAGAACTCCACGAGACGGAAACCTTTGCGGACAGCATGCTCTGTGGTGATGCTGACGAGAAAATGTTAAGCATGTCAATGAGATGTGATGCCCTACAAAGCAGGAACACAAACACACACAAAAAAAAACATTATTTAGATGCAACAAGCAGAGTGATAAACAGCTATTTCATCAGATGCAGTGGCGAGAAAATGCAAGAGGAAATGGAAGCAATCTACTGGAATAATAATGGGGCAAAACAGTGAATCAAACCATCAATATTCACATCTAAAAGCACTTCTGCATCATCGTTAGTGCCTCGGCAGAAGGCTTTTAAACGACTTACGGCGTGTTTCAAGTCGACCGGCTTTACATTAGCTAATTCCTTTAATATCCTTGACAATCTGCACCCTTTTCTCAGTGCCAAGATAAAGACAGTAAATACTTATGAGCAGAGTTTTATGCAAAGCTGACCGTTCATTATTAAGTGTGCCGTTTTGGCCGCGTAGTAGCCGAGCGCCGCCAAAGAGTGGTCGCCCAATTAAAACGAACGACTCGACGGCGTGGAACGTCGCCTCTTCGTCGGAGTAAGCGGTAAGCGAGCTGACGAGCAGCCGCCGTCGTATCGGTGACGGGTGCTTATCTGAGACAAAAAAAGGACGAGGAGAGGACACCTACAGCAATCACTTCAAGGAGGAAACACCAAGAACAATGTGCTGCTGGCACCCAGGAGAGTTATCAGTTTTATTTCTTTTTTCTTCTCCAGCCCATTGTTACTCCCTTCCACAGACAATAATCCTCCTTCTGTTCTGACTCAAACTGTAGTGTCAGCGGGAAAAAAGAAAACGGCGACTAGAGCAAATAATTTAGACACGTTAACAGAACCTTGACTGTGTTGTTGTTTTATTTTTTTAAACTAAAATATCTGATTAAGCTTTCTGTCATTGTCCTGAACCATTTATATATGCTGAGCCTTGGAACATTTCTATTGTTTCAGGACAAAATGAGCTGCAGCCACCTTTACATCACATCTCATCACGCCTGACCTGGCATGTTAATAACGAGGAGCCGGAACAGCTCAGCCCTTTGTTTCAGCTGGAAACACTCAAACGTAAAGTACAAGTTTCTTCACACATGTTACGACTAATAAAATCCCCTCACTAGTCTTTTTAGCATCCAAAAAAGAAAAAGAAAGCAATTGAAAAGTCAAAGAACTAATTCATAGTTCTTAACTTGATTTTGCAAAAAAAAATAAAAATATATATACTGTATATATACAGTACAGACCAAAGGTTTGAACACACCTTTTAATTCAATGAGTTTCCTTTATTTTCATTGTAGATTCACACTGAAGGCATCAAAACTATGAATAACACATGTGGAAATATGCACTAAACAAAAAAGTGTAAAACAACTGAAAATAGCCCTTATATTCTAGTTTCTTCAAAGTAGCAACCTTTTGCTGTGATTACTGCTTTGCACACACTCTGCATTTTCTTGATGAGCTTCAAGAGGTCGTCACCTGAAATGGTTTTCACTTCATAGGTCAACCTGCCCTGTCAGGTTAATAAGTGGGATTTCTTGCCTTATAAATAGTCATGAAAACAAAGAAAACCCATTGAATTACAAAGTGTGTCCAAACTTTTGGTCTGTACTGTGTATGTATATGTATATATATATATATATATATATATATATATATATATATATATATATATATATATATATAAAAACATTTTCTGACAAAGCGGTGCTAACCACACGCACTGATACCTATTATTTGCTTTTAAGTTTTATAAATATTGCAATTTCCTTGCATCTTTCCGCTTTTATGACCCAGAATACTTTCTGATAATTACAGCTTGAAAACACAGCATCAAGGAAAAAAATTTAATATGTATTCAACTAAGCCAAAACATTCATTATGTAGATAATGTACAAAGCGTGAATAAAAACTCCATTTACATTTTTCAGTTATTAAACAGGCGCACTTATCTAATACGACTTGCAGCAACAGCTTTCAAAGGATCGGGAGACTCAAATACTACATGTGAAGTTGATTAAAGTTTTTTTTTTTTATTGTTTTTAATAAATATATTACCACTTAACTTTGATAGCAGCATAAACAAAAGCAAAACTATCCTCAGATAAGCTCTGATTGAACTCTGAAATGTAACTAAGCTGGTAAACTCCCACAAGTCCACGTTTTGTTTTTTTTTTAACATGGTTCTTTTATCCTCTTTCAGTCAGTGAACAGAACAGTAATCCTCAATTCTCACACTGTGCTTCTTCTTAAATGGCTGTGGGACAATGTTTTGTTCCCCGCCTATATCTTGAGTGGGTTACCATTGGTTTCTTACGCTAACCTTTGAATTCCAAGCAGAAAAGGAAGCGACTCAAATGAAGACGTGTCACATTTACTATATGTTAGATTTGCATACACTAGGGGAGGCAAATGTGAGGTAGTCTTCCACTAAATATGCAATAAATGAGTTATTTTGTTTATGGAATTAGTTATTAATAAAGTAAACTGTGTCAATACGGGTTTTAGGTGCAGTTAAGCCCAAAATGATTCATGACTCTGGCAGATGTAGTTATAAATCCTTGGCATTCAACCAAGACGTTTTGTTTATGGTAAGAAAAGGAGAGAGGATTCTGTTGAAATTGCAATAAAACAATGCAACATGTTGCCTTTTTAATCACATTTGATCAAAAAACAGCATGAAAAGTTATTTCGAGCTCCTGCAAAAATCAATTAAAATATGTTCTTCGGAATTACAGAAATCAAATCCTTAATATTGCTGAGTTTCATCAAAACGTTGAAAACGTCTTGGAAAATTTGAAAGATAATACTTTAAATCTAAATCTGCCAAAGCAAAAGAATAATTATGGTCTACAGGCGCATCTCAATGAACTAGAATATTATCATAATTATTTTATTTTAGTACTTCAGAAAGTGAAACTTATACATTATGTAGATTCATTGCAGAAAGTGATATATTGCCAGAGTTTATTAATCTTTTCATTTGATTCATAAAAAGCACTTTAAAACATTGAAATAAGGAGATTAAAGTGCATAACAATAAAACCATGAAACCTGACCTTAACTATTAAATGTGATTTGCTTCACAGCCCCCTAAGCATGCAATTATCCCTGCTGCTTGTGCAACTTTTTCCAAATTCAAATGAGTTTCTACTTGAAACTTTCCATTAATACGCTGAGGAGACCAAACACAGAACAGCTAGCTTGTTTAGTGGCTTGAACTCCCTGGAAATGTCCAGACAACTGTTTTGTCAGTAGTCTTCACCATAGACTTCTGTGATAAAACTCAGTTTTATTAGTAGTTGAGACCTAATTATTTAAAATTAAGAGAAGAAAACACTTAAAATACTTCGTTCTGAGCATTGCCAATACACGAGATGAAGGAACTTTTTAATATGTTTTCTGATTTTTGCAGATGTACCCGTATGTTGTATTCAAACCTGAAAAGAGTACAACAACATTGTCAAAGACATTAAAAACAGCTTTGAGGTAACATTATTGCTCAATACTGTGACTTACACTATTGTGTTTTTTTACACAAAGGTATCGTACAGTGAGAATATCAAACTGGCACATTCCTACTTTTACACAGAGTAGTTGCTAAGTGTCCACCAAACAAGAAAAAAGTGCAACATCTACAGTAGAAAAGATTGGACTCAGTCAGGTTTTTGTGAAATCACGAGTTTTCAGACATTGGAACAGTAAATAAAAAGTCTAAAACTGCTCACTAACCAAGATATCTATGTAAAATATAATCTCCAACAAGCAGTACTGCTAGATCAGAATGCTAATGATGTTCAACTCTTCAACCAGAAATGACAGCATCTGACCAGTTAGAGAGAGAGAGAGTGCGCCAAAGAACTAAAGACACTTTCAGATTAACTGCTAATTAATTCAGGTTATCAATCAGCATCACACATCTGAAAACACAGCACAGGATTTTGCTGGTTCTCTGACCAAAATGAAAAATCTCACCTCGACTATGGTAATGAAAACATGCTTCCTGTCACTTCATCATGCTCGCCCCAAATAGCATTTGGAACATTTGTCGCACTGATCCCAGATGAAATGCAGCTGTTGTATGGTCATTACAGACAGACACATTGGACGGACAAACTGAACAGGACAGCGAAACAATTAGCAGCCGTTTCCTCGTACACCCAAAAGCCCGCCACAGGAACAGTTTGTTTTATCAGACCTACAGAGAGGCGATTCAATAAGGCTGCTAATCATTTATTTTTTTTAAAGACAGCTGTGAAGAGATGCCACAGATACCCAAGCATACTGTACTCTAGTCTACAGCACAAATCACACTGCCGCCACCACGCAGCTGGCTGTCAGCTGATGTGTCATGTGAAAGCCCGACGCGGGCGGACGCAAAACGGACAGGGCGACGTTCGTTGTACATTTAAAAAGTAAACGGTTTGCAGAGCTCTGCGACTGCACGGCTTTCCGAAACGATCGCTTTTGTGACACGGGCTCTGAATTATTCGCGGCCCGTAATGAGTCTCTCCTCGTCCATTATAGCTGCGAGACGATGAGAAGCTAAGCCAAACTAGCAGCGACAGCTGAGGACGTGGACATGCACCAGCTGGGAGATGCGTTCTCCACACATGCTCCTCCTGGGAGCCTGACTGTGGGGAGAACAAGACCGAGGTATGAGCCGTTACTCAGCGGCGCGTCCATGTGCGCGGGGTGTGTAGGGGCGTCGTGGTGTGCGTCATATGGTGGAAGTGTGTTTTGCACTTTCCGAGCAAAGCTCCGATCAAAGTATGTATTTTTAAATATCCAACAGGCTTGACAGGTGGCTGCATTTGTGTGGACGGTATAATGCAAATCAGCCGGTTTTTGAAAGCGACCAGATTTCATGATTAAAAACCAATATTTTTTAAAGTACGTTTGCATTGGGTATTTTAAAAGACAGACTTTAATTGGAGCGTCTTTAAATCAGGATTTTCAAGCGATGCCGACATCTGTGTTAAGACAATCTACATTGTTATGAAAAACGACACAGACTGAGCTCGGCTTGAGACCAGGCAACCTCATGCTGTGATGGAAAGTTTGAAAATGATCAAGCAAAAAGAAAGCAACACAGAAATGATGTCTTCCCTTCTTTTTCTTTTTTTTTTTTAGTATGTTCTTCGACAAATTTTCATTTGATCTTGTGAAACGAGCTCTCTGTGCTTTCTATCACAAGATCAGTGAAGTTTCAGGCCACATTTAGGAAAACATGCAGCAGTCAAATCAATTTCATGAACCCTGATGAGATCATTCCCTGTGGGGAGGTTTTTGAGGTGGAGGGGAAAATTTTCAGGAAGCAACTGGGGAGTTTTTTTGAAACAAAGAAGGTCGATTGGATTTCAGTAGAGTTTTTGTTGTCGCTGAAGACATATTTTTACACACTACTCCGGGACATTTCTGTGCTACGCGGATTTCATACCTGATAGATCCTGTTTAGATGTGCCTGTAGGGAGAAAATGTAGCGTATGTAATGGACCGGCTCCAAAGTTACTCTATGAACTGAAGCATATCTCTAGAGCATATTACCCCCTTTTTCCCCATTTATTTATTTCTTTATTTCTCGACTGCAGTGAGTCACCAAACACCTTTGAAAGAAGCAAGCCATGTGGACAATAGATGTATGAGAATACCCCGTGGGGGTATTCGCTGCTTTTGATGGTTTAGCCATGTAATAATGTGAAAAATATTACAGATGAAAACATTCAGGAGATTCAGGATGTGATGAAAGATTAAGAAGCTGGCTCTCGTAAACGAGTCTGAAATATGGCGGCAGAATGTCAGGCGATACCGTAGCTCCGTAATTGAAAAGTATTTCAATCACTGACATGAGCACAAAATGGCAATAGTGATTGAAAGTACAAAACACACATATGCTGAGTCAAGTGCTCATTGTAGCAAATAAGAAACTAATTTCAATCGTGTTAATTGACATGCTTACTTTGGGGATTGGTATAATTGAGTTCAGCAGATTGTTTTCCCTGCAACTGGGGGACATTTGTCTCAAATGTAAAGAGGCTTGCAGAAGTATTCATACTCTGGTTGATTTACAAAGCAGTGCACAGTTATGACACTATTGGGAAAATAACACTGTTGTCAAAAGTGTGTTTGTAATCAATTCACCTGAGTCATTACCTCCTGGAACTTCATTTTGCTGCAAGTCTTATGGAGAATGTCTTGAACAGCTTTGCATGTCAAGACTATAACTTTTTATGGATCTTAAATAGATCTCAAGTTTAATTAGATGGCATGCAGCGTCTTGTAACAACACAATGTTTTTATCTGAACGTTTCCATTGTAGCTCCGGCTGCATGGTTAGGGTTTTTCCTATTGGATGATAATGCACCTCTGCCCCATTTCAAGTTTTTTTTGAGCCTCTTATAGGTTTTATTCCAGATCTGGCCTGTATTTAGCTCCACCTATCTCACCATCAACTCTGACTAACCTTTCTGACCCTGCTAAAGTAAAGCTTCCCGATGACGTTATGCCGTCTTGTGGCCAACTCCAAATAGGACTTTTTCATCACTTTCTTTCAGCAATAACTAACTTTACAGCTCTGTTGCACAGATTTGGCCAGATTTGCCGAGTGCTTGTCAACAGATTCTCCCACCTTAGCTGATGATTTCTACAGAGTTATTTACAAGCTCTTCACAGCTTCTCCAATTAAAATTCTCCTTCCCCTGCCAGTAAGTATAGGTGGATGGCCATGTCTCGATAAGTTTGAGCCAAACTCTTCCCATAATCAGAGAAGTGACTGAACAGAGCTTTGTGCAACCTTCAAAGCTAAGGCTATTAATTTACAAAATAACCCTGCTGTAAATTTCTCGACAACTTTCTCCCTGACCTGTCTGCACTGCTGCTCGGTCTTCATGATGCTTCTTGTCCACTATTGTTCTCCAACAAACCTCTGAGATGGCCATGTAACAGCTGGATTTATACCGAGATGGAATTATTTAGAAAAGACAGATAAATACAAAAGCAACAGATTCTTATTTGTAAAATTCCAAAATACTGTTTCTATATCACAATTATGCACCGCTTTGTGTTGGTCCATCACATCAAATAAAGTGTGAATTATAAAGATTAAAGTTTGTGATGCAAAAAAAATGTTCAAGAGGTATGAATACTTTTTGCCAGATTATAAAGGCACCGAGTTTCACCAAACGATGCACTGGGCCATTCAAAACTAGCTACTGATTTAAGATTTAAAAACCCAGTGAACAAGATGTAAACCTAGTGAAAGCACCTGGTAATGAATTTCCAAGTCCCAGATCTGCACCAAATCAATACATCATTTGAAAGTAGGTTAAAGGTACTCAATTCTTCTTCTGAAAACACCTGTTGCCTACAGGTTTGCGTTTCTCCCTGGTGGTTACCGCTCAATGTTCCAATTCTACGTAATCCATCAAAAATAAAGTATGCTAAAGAAGGTAAATATGCATTTTTCATAATTCTGTTCACACTGGAAAACACAGGGTGTACCTTCACGAGCACAAAGCTAAAACATTCAAAACAGACTAGACTAGATAGACTAAATGTTTTATTTCCCCATGTTTTATTGTTGGCTCACTTATTAAAATTATAGTGGATTTAAGTGAAATCAAATCTGACTTTACCTGGTCTCCTTCGGTGAAGACTTGCTCACCGTAGCTCCAGCTGATGGTTGGAGTCGGATCTCCAGATGCTTCACAAGTCACAGTTACCTGCTCTTCCGTCTCTGAAGCGGTACGGTTCACTATGTATGTGATCTTCGGTTTAACTGGAGATAAATGACATCCGCATATTTTAGCTGGGTGGGTTGCAGCATAAATAAATAACACTTGATAGTAGGGAGCAGAAATTAAAAAGGAGCTGAAAAATGTAAAGATTTTTAAAAAATTGAAACAAAATAAGTTGGATATTGTCCATGCGCAGCAGTGGAATAAATGTCTGAATTTAAATGTACAGTGCCCCTGAAAATACAGCACAGACCCTAACTACTGCATTTAATAGTGGAAATGGGATTATTCTTCTAAGTAAAGCATTTAATCTTTTGCTTAAGAGAACAGACAATAAAAAAAATGAATGAATCATGGTTAAATAATGCAAACCGAGAGCTACTTCAGTTCTAATTGTATTTATTCAGGGACTGTCGGAGCTCAAAGTGTTTTATTTCCAATTTTAAATGCTGTCTTATTACAATAATACCAAGTCTTTCAAAGCAAGGTAAGGTTTTCTGCATTTGCTATTGGTTTGGAATTCTGAATACAGCTAGTTATAATGTCTGGCTCTAACTATTCAATGTACTATCTTACTTCTAAACACATCAATAAAACTCACAACGAATCCAGGCCTCTAGTAAACTTATTCATGATGGCCAAAAAACAAACAAACAAACAGAAAAACAGAGATCCTTAGATAAAGTTTTTAATTTTCTGTTACGGTAAATGTTTTTAGAACATCCTTTTTTTAAATGTTTCAAATATAGTAATTGTGTTTTCAGAAACAGTGGCTTAAACTTTGCGTATGTTTTTTCACTTTGTCACATTACAACCACAAACTTCATTGTCTTTTATTGGGATTTTATGATTGGTCAACACAAAGTGGTGTAGGTGAACCATAGGGAAATAAAATTAATAAGTGATTAAAGTTTTAAGAAATGAAAAAACTGAAACGTACTGTGTGCATTTGCTGTAATAACAGCTTTTGCTGCAAAGACAACTCCAAAGCAGTTTTATACTTGCTTGCCCATTCTCAAAAAAAAAAAAAGTCAGCCAGACTAGATTGAATGCATTTGTGGAAAAATCATTTTAAAGTCTAGTAACAGACAAGGACGGTCATGCTTTGATCTAGACCTTTCCATTATTGCTCTTGTCTTTAGATGACATATGAAGGCAGCTGATTCCACTGGATTTTATTAAAGAATAACAAAGTAAAAAGGGGCTGAATACAAGTTCCCAACTGTACAATGCTTTGCATCAGTCTGTTATATGAAATCTTATAAATTGAAGTTTTTAGTTTTAACTTAATGTTGAAAAGATAAGAGAGGTCGAGAAAGTACAGTAATGCATGCTTACATTTGAGACGGATTATAATGGTCTGTATTATATAACGGCTCCATATTTTATGAAGGATTATTATCAAATCAAACACTGTAAAAGTTTTCATTGAATAATAAAGGACTCCTGTTGAGTTAAAAGTGAACCAAGGACTCTGTAAACCCACATTTGTGATTTGTACTTAACAACAACATGGATGCTCACAAAGAAGCGTTTGATTGCAGCTTTGCACGCACTGATGGAAAGCAACCATTGCTTTCAAAGAGAGCGAGAGAGAAAAATCTTTGAAATAATGAGGCAAACAGTGATTTGACTGCTGTCTTGAATCATTTTGAGATAATTGTTTGCTCTGAAGAAATTACAGACGCCAAGTCTTCTGTTTAAGGAAAATAAATTGCAGCAGCCAGCCCACTCTAAATTTTAACTGACGAGAATTGAAAATCCAGTTGTGACAGGACAAAATACAGACAGGAACAAGCTAATGGGCATAAATAAACAAAAGCCGAATGCATTCCAAGACTCCGACCGAGCGCATTCGACTTGCTCTCTAATTCCTTCGGCTTTATCCCTACTACAACCCACACAAAAACAACACCTTATTCTTTTCTGGCTTAAAACAGACATAAACCATACTATTGTTCTTCCTCCCCACACGTACATGCTCATATGTGGGTTATATATGTATATAATTTAAAATTCCCACTCACTTGGAACCTTTCATCCTGTCACTAGTCCACGTACTTTCTAGAAAACAATCTGTCTTACCAAACACTCTCAGACTGAGTTCCTTCTCGCTCTCCCCGGCCTTGTTCTTGGCGACGCACGTGTACTCTCCTTCGTCCAGCTTGGTTACATCCATTATAGTCATTTCGGAGCCATCTTCATTGAAGCCGTACTTCTCCTCGTCTCTGAGTTCTACTCCGTTCCTGTTGATAACGCACAAAGTGTTAAAACACTGACGCCGGTCAATCCCAACACCACTCCTCTGACCTCTTTGCGGTGCTCTGTCGAAAGCATGTAGTAGTTCTTAAACCCACCTGGGAACAAAGTGAGGGAAGGTCAGGAGATAAAGTACAAAAGCGGCGATGAAGAGAGAAGATGTGAAAGCTGAACATCTGACACAGAATGTGTTCTTTTTGTGCAGCAGCACATTTTTCTTCTGCAAGCTGTTTGACACTTTGATCCCAATTTATTGTCGGTTCTTCGCTGGATCCAAGTCATATTTCAGCTTTGCTGTATTTACTAATGAGAATTGTTGGTAAATTAGCAGCTAAACGAAGTCGACACGGATCTTCCATCTTGAGTGGATGCAGATGCTTTAATATGATGGTAAATAAATAAAAAAATGGATCATTTAAATTTTTATGGCCATTGATATTTGCATTCTTTAACAGCCTGTTGTCTAGGAAAGTATACGTTATTCTAGCTAGAGAGGTGAGAGGTGTTTACATCTACCAGTGGAGCATGTGGAATAGCTAGGGTGTGGTGTGAGGAAAAAAAATTGAGAAAATATCTCAGTACCATGGTATTTAAACCAAAATAAGTTGAAAACAGAAACGTTAAGCCATGATCTAATTGCTTTAAAAATCACTGCTGCAGCTGCTAAGATAATACAAAACATTGATGATGGTGGAACCTCGGTTGATACAGTCTTTTAAATTAGAAAACTATCTACTTAAGAGGCACTGGCCTATAGTCGGCTGCTCAACAAAACTGTTTAAAAAAACTTACCAACTTTAGTTTTAAAACAGTTTAAGGCTGATGAGTGAAGTTTCCACACCTTTGCTGTCTGATTATTATTATTTTTTTGAACAGGAAGCATTTCCAAACAGCTAAATTAGTGTTTGCTTTAAACAGCTGGAAAGTGTTATAGCTTTTATTATTAGCTGACTTGGAGTGTAGTGAAAATGTCACGCACCCTAACATTTTTATTATCTCTATTATTATCATTTTGAGTGCATACATGCAGCACATTTATTTGTGAATTTCATCTGGATTTGACAAGAAAAAGTGATCCAGTTTTCCAAATCCCGTTTTAGCATATAGCATAGGGCACTAAAAGCCTTCACAACTCCTAATTATGACACTTTAACACAGGGGTACATTACAAAAGGAAATTGCCAACTATATAAATATGAACTAGTGAAAAATATCCTCTCTGAAAGCATTATATCAGATTTTATTATGTGTGGCTTTCATTCTTTTCTGCTAGAACAGCGTTAAAGTAACATTCACCAATCAGAGTAGCAGCTAAAAAGCATGAACTGGAACATGAACTAAAGCGATGAAAAGAAAAGCATACTCTAGTATGTGGTAGTGGTAGGCTGGATCTGTTGGTTGTTAAGCTCCACAAGCACTCTCGGCAAATAATCACAGACTCAAGTGATTACTGTTGACATTTCAGCCCACCTAAAGCTCACGCACAGATTCTCTGAAAATATTAAACAATATATTCTGTTCCTTGATCATTTTACAACTTGCTCCCAAAGCACATTTTCCATCTAGAGTATGTTTAAAGAGAAGCTACAAAACGAAACGAAAGCATTTGACGAAACGTAAAATGCACCCAATAGTTTAAAACCCCAGTCTTGTTAATAGAGGCCCTTTACTAACAAATTCAATTTTCCAAGTAAAAAAGGGAATCAAACTTTATGTCAAGTTTGTTCTGGAAGTAACATCCTTGTCTAACAGATGGCAGGTTTCCTCTGGAGCGCACACACTTCAACAGCTGGGAGTGAAGTATACTTTGAGAGAAATAGCTTGCACATAATTGAGGCATGTAGCCAAAAATGATATGCAACTCTATTTAATTTGTGTTATCTGAGCAGCTTAAAGAACTGTGCTGCTTGGATCCTGTTAGGCTGTGATACTCCTCTGTACAATGCTTCATTACCTGAATACACATCGCACTGTAATGCTGTGCAAAGTAAAGTCAATTCAAGTCTTTCCTTGATTTATCAGATTGCACAAGTAAACTCTTTCTGAGTTGTTTTTCGCCCTTTGAATGTGTGTCTTGCAGGATTGTGGGAATTTAGTCACAGCAGGTACATGACCCCTCTTTTTTTTTGTCTTTTATCAAGGTGATGGCATGTCATATTGGTTTTCTATTTCGCTGTGCTGCGTTTGGCAAAAACTAGCTGCATGTAAGAGGTGGACGAAGTAAAGCTGAGATGTGCTCAGCGTTGAACTGGTTGGTTAAAATACCAACCAGTGCAATCTTACTGTATTATTTATGTTTACATTTTAAAAAAAATATATACTTAAAAAACAGAATATAGAATACATTTACAGTCAGCTCCTGAGACGTGGGTGTTGTTTAGTAGCATGAAAGCCTTTTTTTAGTGGTTTTGACTTTTTATTTGTTGTCAGTACAAGACATCTGGTGATGCAGGCAGATTCAATCAATAACTGCTCTCTAATAACCATCATCCTGTATGTGTATTCATAATAATTAGCTTCAGCTGGGACTAATTTCTTTCCGTGTTTCAGCCTAATAAAGAAGTGTGTGTGTGTCTGCTGCATATTTTCATATTTTACCACCAAGAATTAGCGTAAAGGGAGTTTTTAGAGCATATGTTGCGACAAAACTGACTCTAGACAGATTTGGTATGTGTGACATTAAAAGAATAAGATTTTGCCAGGTAAATTACTGTCCTGTTCTGCAAAACATTAACAAATAAAACAAATTGATGAGTGGAAGATTGAAATTTACACATTCTCTGCATGACTGTCTAATACAAAGTATGCTAATTTGGTGACAGCCATAGCGAGAACAGGGAGTGCCGATGCCCGGTCAGGTCAGAGTAACGGTGCAGGTCAGAACTGGAACAGAAATTAAAGTGTCATCTGTTCAGGAGTGAAAGGTGGCTAGTAATAATTTTATCACTGGCAGAGTTTTGGGGGTTTTGAAACAAAGTTTTCACTTTTCCACAAGGGATCATTCCCAAATACAAACATACTGTTAAATGCAGAGTGAGTGGAAGTCTTTGGTGTAGTGCCAGTTAGGTCTGCTATAGCCTGTTCTACGTTTTGCTTCATCCAGAGGGTCTGGATCCTCGGCTATTGGAACTACTAGCTGGAGACGTGGACACAGTTGAAGTTTTAAATGATTGGATCAGATTTTACCTGGGCGTTAATATTTGGTCATGTCGTATGTAACGCAACTGCTTGATAACAACGAAAGCTACGATACAAAGCTTTAACTGCTCAATATTTGGAGGCTTGACCATCATGGACTGAATGTTGTTCACTTTGACAACTACAACCATCGAGTGGAATTGCGTAGGAAGGTAATGGCAAGGCTACGTCTTCAAGCTAATGCTCTCTAAAAAACTATTCTCCTGATAAAATGACAACATAAGCATTCACTTTGTGAACTCAACTTCAACATGTACTCCACTATCATCAGTTCAATCTGGGTTGAACAATGTCAGCCATTGACAGATTTGGTATGGTGTCAGATTTGGTGTCATTCTTCTGCCACTTTCAGCTGCTTTGTGCTCTTTTTGTCCCCTACAGATTTCTCATATTCCAACACAGAAATGAATATAACTTTAATGAGCAACAATCGGGAATACAACTGAAATGAAAATGTTTAAAAGTTGTTATATCCTCTTTATGAATTTTGTCTTCTAAATCTTCAAATTAAGTTGTAATTTCCCAAATGTCATAAACATATGTCAGAGTTGAGAGTTAATTAGAAGCCTTTGATTTACTTTGCTTAAGTGCAAATGTTTTGGTGTGCAAAGTACTGGCCAAAACACCCCTAGCACTTTGTTTGGATTCCCCCCAGAGCTGAAAACATCTCATTCAATTAGCAGCTCAGATTTTCAGGGGAATAGCACACCACTCCAAGCTCATAATGAACGAAATGAAGGCTCCAAAATATTTATCTGAATTAAACTTTTTCTGTGCAACATGAACAGCTTATAAAACGAAATAGGCCACTTTTCTATTTAATCCATGGTGCAAACAGTTAGCTTTATTTGAAAGTTGGTAAATTTCTATCTTGTCACAATAGAGAACAGATGCTTTGTCCCAAACACTAGCAATCTAAAAGCAGCGTTGTTTTCTAACCTCCTATTTGTCAATCTCTGAAAGCTTGTTTTGTCTTTCAGTGAAGTGTTTAATAAGACGTCGCCCCTCTCTAACAGAGCTAGTATAAACCGAATCTATCAATAAAACCCAGAAAGCCAAGTCTAACAGTATTTCTTTGGCTGCTTAAACTTTGT
Organism: Xiphophorus couchianus; assembly: GCF_001444195.1. Taxonomy (NCBI): domain Eukaryota; kingdom Metazoa; phylum Chordata; class Actinopteri; order Cyprinodontiformes; family Poeciliidae; genus Xiphophorus; species Xiphophorus couchianus. Next base: position 26,036,583 of record NC_040245.1, on the reverse strand, counting down.
GACCCCGGATCTAAATTGTCTGCAATTATCTGCTGTCTTGGAAACAAGATGAATGGAAACAGTTCAACAAAGCAGGAGTCTGTCAATGGCTGTATTCAGATACACAGATAATGTGGCTATTGTTGACAAGCTGTTCCTCAGGTTTCAGTTTACCTTTGTTACCCTGTGATTAAGTTTCCTATTGCAATGAATAAATAAGTCTGCAGAACATCACTAATAAACTAAAGAGTCTTGCACACAGAAACAGTATTTTTATGCCTAGGTTCAGTCAGGCTTTACTCAAATGTGGAATTTTTAGTGTTACATGTCATTCAATTTATTGTATATAGAATATTGGGCTCTAATAATGATTAAAATTACATTTATTGAGCAGTACTGCTATATGGAGAACATCCCAGAGAACTAAAATGTTCTCACTGAATCTTAAGCTTAATTAGCATCTCAAATGCAGAAGGTGATGCTAATCTCACACAAACCACTTGATGAACTTGTGGGAAAGTCTTAAGATGTAAGTTTACTTATTTATATATATATATATATATATATATATATATATATATATATAAACTTGCATCTTAAGACTTTCCCACAAGTTCATCAAGTGGTTTGTGTGAGATTAGCATCACCTTCTGCACCCCTAGCATATACTGTATATGTATTCATGATATCAACTTATACCTTTTTTGAACACATACAATTCACACAGCTCATTATTTTTGATTAGCCCCGCCTCATTAGTTTGTTGCTGCCAGATTTTACTTCAGTGTTATGCATCAGCAGCCCTGTACCGTTTTAAATGACTGGCATAACGAAGTAGCAACCTAGATCCAAATCACACGGTGGGAATGATGTGTGGTGTTCTTTGAATAAATCTTTTTTTTTTTTTTTCTGTCGACTTTACAATAAATATTCAAAAAACTAACTGAACTGCGTTGACATTTTGGACAGACTCTGATTATATTATGTTTTAATTGTTTTGGCTCATTGGAAAATGTCTTAAACTATGACATGAATTGCTTTTAAATATAACATACATATTAATGCTGCTGACAAAAAAGTAATCACAGCTTTGTCACCTGGTGAAATGAACGATTCAAAGCCTACAAACCGGGAGCAACTATTGTAAATGTAATAGATGGCAAATTTTTGTCACCATTAGAACAGAACCATGACATTACAGGAACCTTTTGCTAAAGCTAACGCTAGGTGTCTGTGTCTGCTTATGCACCGAGAAGCATTTGTTGGTGTTTTCCGATTCATTAATTACAGACTGGATCACAAATATTCATACCCCTTTAAGATTCGGGTCTAAAGTGATTTTTTTCATTTTAGCATCTCTTTTGACTGGAAGTAATATTAATGTTTTGGAACTCCAATTTGAAGCTGAAAGAATCTCTGGATGAGGTTAAAGATTAGGGTGATGACAAGAAGGCCAAACAACCTTAAAGATTTGGCGCTTGTCACCAAATATAAAGAATAAAAATAGCTAAATAAATATGCAATAAAAAAGCTGGGCAACAAATTAGAATAATGTTGCTGTAGTGCCAGGAATGTTTTTCCATTCACTGAGAAGGCTATGACTCACATTTAGACTTAGACTTATTTTATTTGATATGCAAATTCTTAAAAACGTTTTATATATTTTTTTCTTTTACATTACTTTATTTTCCCTCAAAAGAGGCCTGTCTCCGTTCAGAAAGTGCAAAAGATAAATTATTCCTATATGCATACTTATGTTAATTAAGCATTTTTCATGCCTCATAAAATTACTTTTCACAACAGCAATAACTGAATTGCGTAAAAATCTGGCAAGTGTCCCCATGAGTCAGACAGCTTTACCTTAGCCAGGTCACCATGGGTTCAGGGTAGCCATCAACAGCACAAGTCAGAGTGGCAGGTTGTGCAATCTCTGCTGTGGCGTTGACTTCAGACTGCCATATTCTAATGGTTGGGAGCACTAATATAGACAAAGAGAAACAGTTAAACAAAAAAGAGAAAGACATGGAAATAGATACGTTTACAAGTTATAAATAGAGAGATAGAGATTAAAATATGAAACACATTACTTTTATTAGCACTCTCAGTGAAGATCTTTAAAAAGCACTGAAATAGAAATCTTTTATTCCAGCAGTATAATGTCGCATAGAATAAGTTTTTTAAAACTTCAAACTTTAATTGGAGTACACATATAAATAATAACTGTCATTTTTATGCTGGTGCCACAGTTTCCTTGTAGGAGTCGTTGGCGGTATTGAAAAGAAGCCTTTTTCAATTACCTTTTTCAATTAAAGCCAAACTGGACTAGTCAAGAAGCCATTGAATACCTAAATAAAAATGTGGTGGACTCTACAAGAAAACAGGAAATATAATTTGGTTTTTATGAACAGTGATACTAAAACACCAGGCCAAATCAATAGAGAAACGGTTCATTAAACATAAAATCAGCCTTCTTTCAGGGCTACCTCACAGTGCCCATCCTGTAGATAACCTTAAGGTTGAGCTGAAATATGATAGGAAAAGAGAAACCCAACATTTGACAAAGATTTGTCAGCAGCTTTCACCGCTATGCTACTGCAATGCAAGATTAATACAGCCTTAAAGCTTTTGACACACATTCACCAGACTTGCCAATAAGAGTGGAATGTGACGTATGAACCCGTAAAGAGTGCGCAGTTCTAAACATTTGACTGTTGTTGTAGATGTTAAAAACATTCTTTTTAAAAACCAGCAGAATCCGAGACCAAAACAGTCACTGTGACACATTCAGAGCACTAATTTTAGTCTTGTTCTGTGTCTCAGAAGTTGCAGGAAACAGGCTTCATTAGCATAGAACATCTTTGATAAGCGGTTGCTCTGGGCAACTCTCTCTACAATGACACCCAACGTGGTCCCCCCTTCTGTATCTACTGCTTTCTTTGTGCGTCATGGTACACCTGCCACACAAAATCATGAACAAAAAGGAAGAGGAAACGATGTGAAGAGGTCGCTAACCATTCACCACAACACTGATGGGACGCAGATCAATCTCGCCGCGGGCCATGAGGCGAGCCTCACACATGTACATGCCCTCATCGGTCTTCTTTATGCCGCGGATTTGAAGGTGATTGTTGCTTAGCACCTTGAAACGAACTGAAATGAAAAAGAGGATGAAAGAGTTATTTGTTTGTTACTTTGACAAGTTTACAGTCTGGAGCTGTCATTGTATAGCCAGAGCGGGAAAAAATGGGGAAACTCTTGTCTATATTAAATGGTAAATGGTCTGTACTTCTATAGCGCTTTATCTAGTCTAGAACACCCCAACGCACTTTTACACTACAACTAGTCATTCAGGCACACACGCATTCACACGCAACATTAATAATGCAATACATTACTAATACAGCTTTAAATATTTGTAAAATATTTAAATAATTCATGTTTTATTTCCTGAAAGCTCTGCCCTGTTGTACAAAACTTAGAGGCTTTCTGATCAAAGGAAGATTTTTATGCCAAATAATTAAAGCAAATTAAAAAAAAAACTATCCAAGAAACAGCCAAAAGTAAGATGATGGTTCCTTATTCCTGTAAATATATTTTTCAGATGTTTCAAACACATTTTTGCAGACTGGCTTGGAAAAAAGAAGTCTTTTACACAAACCATTAAAACAACAGTCAGTTGTACTCAGCGAATTAATAAAGGACAATAAACTAGTCATTACAAATAATCTAATAAGTTGAACCCTATAATCAGAGAGAGAGCCTACATTGTGACTGGGCTGGACTGCATATTTAATGTATCTTCTCAAAACAAGCTCACTTTTATCGTGAAACAGTTTTGGTCTGGAAGCAAATTTTTATGTCTCGGATTCAAAATATTCCTTAAAACTAACAAAAATATCCATGTACATAAATATCCATGCATATCCATGTATCCATGTACATGCATATGGTTTATGCATCGAATTATAATAGACAACCTTCATTTTTTCCCAATTCTTTTTATAAAGGTATGTCATAAGAAGGGTTTATTTAGGACATTACATAAGCAGTGATCTTTAAGGTGAAGCAGATATTTATAGACAGTGGTATAAGCCATGCAGGAGCACATGTTTACTTGTGGATTTAGCTCTATGTACATTGCCTGTGCAGATATTCATTTTCAAAGGTTTTCCAATCCTCTTGTATTCTGCCCACCTGTAGTGTTGTAACAAAAAGGCAGCTTACAGAGGCTCAAACAGGCTTACAACAATGATTGCTGCTGAAACCTCTGCAAGGTACGGCACAAGCCAGATGTTTTCTCCCCTCACTGCATCCAACCGCTCCACATTTCACTGTTAATAATAATTCAGATTATCTGCAGGTTATTTGAATCTGCAAGCAACATCTTATCAAATCCAGTCAACTGTAGACTGTAATAAATGTAGCTTTTTTTGTGATTCAAAGTAGCAAACTGTGAAACATTGCTACTACTTAAACAGGATAGATATTTCCATTTTGTTAGAGTTTTATTAACATGTCCTGCACGTCTCCAGCAAGCTGGAGGCCAATAAAAATATGCCCAAAGCAACAGGAATTTTTTTCACTTTGAAATGAAATATGAACCACAAAACTGTAATCCAAACTGCTGTTGCAACCCACACGAGCATGTGTTATTTCCTAGTAAGCAAAACCAACACTAAAGTTATTAAACTGCCATTGTCGCATGAGACGAAGAGTGGATTTTATTTTCAAACCCGAGACCAAATAAATTTTTTTTTCTTTCACAAAGCACAGATAAACCCCAGAGAAGAAAGAAATGAGCAGTGGTGCACAAGCAATTTTAACTTTGTGACACCAGCAGATCTGCATAAATATAATTAGGTAGCCTTTCTTTGGGTGCCAGAATGCGCTTTCAGAAATTCTCTCTATCTTTTGACAGCTCTATATAGGCTGGGGAGATTTCCCTAACTATACCTCACTGCAGAACAGAACAGATGCATCATAAGTTGCATGATGATAATATTTAATATTGCATAGATTCACTTCACAAAACGGTTTATAATAGAGCTAGAGCTTTAGTGTGTTCATTTTGACTAATTACATACGTTAAAAACTTTGACGCAAACAATCGACTTTTTACTTTTTTTTTTTTTACATAAAACGGATCCAGCTGAAAATTTTTTTGTTTTGCTTGTTTCTGGTACTCTCGTAAATCGTATTATATTTTTATATATATAAAAATAGTATTTTATTTATGTATTAAATAATTATTCCTAGTTTTTATTTTATACATTTATTTGTTAAGTTTTACATTTATGTCTGCATGGAGGAGAATGACACTGTGTCTTTCTATAACCTGAACATGATTCTCATGGGGGGCCAGTGAGGTAGCCAACGTTTTCGAAGAGACCCCTCCTGGTGACCCCTCTGGTCAATAGCTCCATTAAAAAATTGTAATCGCGTTCATAAGCATCACAAGAAATTACAGGACTAGTTTATGATTTAAATATCCAAAGATCCCAACAGCTAGTAACAGGGACAAACAGCCTTACCATCTTTCTCCATCTGTATTTTGGCTCCTTTGTATTTCCAAAAGACTGTGGGCGGGGGTGAGCTGGTGACGTCACAAACGATGTTTGCGTTGTCTCCTTCAGTAAACTCTTGGCGAGACGGTGCATTTGTGAAGGTTATTCTCTCTGCAACGAAACCCGTAAACCACAATTACACTCAAGTATTTGGTTCATCTAATTCAGCGATTGTCACAGTGAGGTCAGGAGAACTTTCATGCATTTTAATTTGTAGGCCACTACCAATTACATAATTAAAAACCTCATGTATGTCATTTCTAATGCAGACCGACGGTAATGTGGTATTGATGTAATCAGCTGTGGCAATATAAAACGTTCATATTTCAGAAATTCATCACAATAATCAAAGAAGTGTTGAAAATATCCAAAACGTATCATACTTACAAAATACAAATGCTTGTCAGTGCAAACAATAAAGAACATGACCTGGTTTTTAGTGGAATCGTGACCCAATCGGTGGGATTCTTGGAGTGCAGTTTCTGAGATCAGTTTGCTGCTTTTATTAGTATTTTGCAGGCGTAACAGTGTAGTCCATCGGCAGTCTGCTGCCTCTCCTGCTAACCTTTAGACTGATGACAAACCTTCATGGGACTGCAGTGGTGTGAGGAAATAGGTGCACGTTTTATAAGACTACTTACCTTTACGCTTTCCTGAACAAAAAACACAAGTTTCTAAATTATCCCAGCATTGACAAAGCCAAAATGAATATTTATGAAGCTGCATTCTTATTTTGTGAAATATTGGACTGTATACTTTAAATATGCATTTAAAAAAAATAAATAAATTATACTAAAGAGCTAAAACAGCTCGGGGACAAACACAAAGTTTTGAGTAAACTGATTTCATCATATGGACATTTGTTGATGTTTGGCATTCAAGCAAAATAAAACCCATTACTCAGAAGAGCCACACAACAGACAGGATCATTAAACAGCCCTTTAATGGTCTTCCGACACTTTATTGAGCTGATGGAAAAAGCCCTTACTTGAACAAACGAAAAGAATAATGTGTTGCCTTTGAGCAGTCAATAAAATACAACAAACCCCATCCTTCTTATTTTTCATCCTGCATGCGTGTTCGTATGATTTAACATTTTTAAAGGCTGCCATGGAGGAGAGGAGAAGCGGGGACAGCACTTACGGAAGATTTTCACTTTAACGGTTGCCTCCGCTTGCTGGTCCCCGTTGGTGGCGACGCACTTGTACGTCCCGGCGCTATCGGTCTTGGCTTCATAAAATGTGAGGGTGGAAGATGACTCATCGTTGCGGGTTACAGTCAAGTCTGGTCTATTCGGGGCTATCCGCTCCCCGCTCGGGCCATACCAGTCCACGTGTTTGGCAACGCCTACAACTAGGAACACAGAAAGACGAGCAGGAGATGAGAAAAGAGACAGCGATAGTGGGCTCACTCCAAGTCTAGAGGAATCAGATCCTGTCAGCAGATGACATACTGAAAGTGGGTGAATCGTTTTTTTTACTTCTTATTTTGCTTGTTTTATCTTTTTACTATGGGCCTTTTTTGTGTCTGGAATAAAGATATGATGATGATGATGTATTTTTTTAATTTTAAATGGATTTAAATAATGAGATGATTGACATGATTTGATCATGATTGCATCATGTAAAGCGCTTTGCTGAACAATTCATACCCCTCGAATCTTTTCACATTGACATTACACCCAAAATCTTTAATGTATTTTATTTGGATTATTTTGGAATACACCAACATTAAGCCATGCAACACAATACAGAAGCAAATGTCAGGAAAGCATGTCCTGAATTTATACATAACCACTCTTGACTTCATTGTACAACAACCTGCCATTGCAATTTAAGCTCTTGTAGAGTATTTCTCTACCTTTGCAGTAGAGACTGAAATGTTTGACAATTCCTATTTGCAAAATAACTCCAGCTCAGGCAGAGTATCTCTGAACATATATTTTTCAGATTCTCTTTTGGTTTTAGGTCTAGTTTTTGACATATTATTCTGCGCAGAGCTAAACTATTTCAAAGTATCTCTGGCTGTATGCTTAGGATCTGTGCCCTGCTGGAAGGTAATTCTTCATATCACTCTCTTTTTTTTCTTTGCCTCAAGCAGGTTTTCTTCCAGGATTGTCCATTGGACGCAAACTTTGAACAGATAGCCTTATCTTTTAGCAATACTTTTCTTCCAGCACTTAATGAATGCAGATTTGCGTAGCGCAATGCTAAGGCTACGTTTACGTGCCAGGCAAATGCAACACATATCAGACTTCCAGCTGATATGTGGTACTACACTGGACATTTGTCCAGTAGTATTGGAAGTGTCTGTAGTTTGAACTATCATGTTGCATCTTATTTGACTTTTGAGTCATTGACATTAGAGATGCGTCATAATTCTGCACCAGAATTCCAAACAAACGTCCCTACAAAAGTTGTAGTCGGTGCTTCACAAAATGAATTGTACTTCCTTTAATTTAGCAGTGCTTAATTTTTATTAGCTGCGCTTTCTTTTTATTAACTTCCTTTGTTTTTTCGTCTTGTGACAATACTGTTGGCTCCCATTACTGAATGACTTTAAAATTGATCCACTGACGTGGGTGGCGTCCATTATTCCTTCTGTAAACAATGAGGTGCTGTGTGACATCTACGCTCTTCTGCACATCTGGGTGGCTTTGGGGTTGTAAGCTGTTCACACACAAATCTGACTCAGGTGAGTGAACGACCACGCAAAAAATAATAATCTGATTGGACCCAAATCTTTGTGTGGTCTAAAGATTTTCCTGATCTGTGGATCTCTGAAGCTCCTACAACATCAACATGGCCATCTTGGCTACTTCTCTGACCAATGCTTCCCTTGCCCGGCCTGTTTTTGTCCCATACTCTTACCTAACCTAGACTTATGTTAAACTTTTCACATATCTTTGACTATTTTGTTGTTTTAATTTAGGAATATTAAAACACACTGAAGGTTGTTGCTGTAATGGGTATTATTAAATAGGTAAGCCAAAGTAGATCCAACTTGAGCGTCCAACCTAAATCGAATACAATTTTTAAAAAAGTAATATGAATGACACCAGTTGCATTTTGTTAAACTAGTTTACATTTGCATAAAATATTATTATTTTAAAAAAAACAACAATGTGCTCTTATTTAAAGCACAGGTTAGCACAAAGTGTGTCTTCCTCTGGAAATCAATGTAAGTTTCACTATTTCTCGTGTTTCCCATTTGAGTCGTTAAGCAAAGTAAGACTATAAAACATCAAAACTCTAACTACTAACTGTTTTAGTGATTAAAAATTTCCGGTTTTTTTCTTGGTTTTGACACAATCTCATTTCACCAACCAAAGGACTATTGGCTCGATCAGATTACTAAACTCACACTTGAGATTCATCAGACTTTCTCAATCCTGGTCCTCAGGGACCACCGCCCTGCATATTTTAGATGTCTCTGCTCCAGCACACCTGATTCCAATAATAGCATTAACCCCTGCATGCCACCAAGTGCTGGAGAAGCATGTTAATCACCCATTTATTCAGGTCGGCTGTGTGGCAGAAGGGAAACACCTAAAACATGTGGGGCAGTGGTCCCTGAGGTCCGGGACTGAGAAACACTGAGACACTCCAGTTAACTGGCCAGAAGCCAGAATCAGACGATTTTAACTTGATGGGTTCCAGTTAAGTTAAAATGACTAGACCCCATCAATTTCAATTTTGATTGAAACCCAATCAATACATACAGAATGCAAAACTAAGAACTCTCACTATTTCTCTAATATAACATCTTCAATCAAAAACATACTGAAAGACGCATTTTAGTTTAAGATGAAGACTAGAAACGTTTGCTTTGATGCTACAAATCTTTGCCTTGCAATTTCTTTAATTTTTGCCAGATTTTAAAATGGCACAACAAGCAAAGTGTTGAGTCACAGAATATATAGCACATATTTTGTTATTTTAACGTTCTTACAATATATATAAAAAAATGTAAAAACAGATGCCCAAGTGGGGTTTAAAGACATTTGAAAATGCATATCAAGACCTGGTACAACTTTACGTTCCAGTAACTTTTATAACCTGCAGTGTTCTTTACTAAGTACATCAAATTCAAACGTTCTGCTGAGCTCAGAAATTGAAACACAGTAAGATAGTGTCAAAATTGTTCAATTTCAAGAAGCAAGTAAAGTCAAAATTTAAAGATTACAGTAAATTGTTTCTTCTGTCAGTATAAAGAATCTTAAGTACTTTGGGAAGATCGACTCATTTTTAAATAATGCAGATTTCAAAACAAACTGTCTTTTTTCCTCTTCATCTTCCACACAAAGTTAAAACCAATATATGAAATGAAATGTTATTTAAATGAAGAAACAAACAAAAAAAAAAGAACTCCTTACCATCACACATGAAGAATTTGGATTCTCCAAGGCTAATCTCACCATGGGTAGGTGTGATCTGGACCTCCAATGAAACTACAAATGAAAAGAAAGTCACACAATTATAACATTTACAAGCAGTAATATGAAATATGATTAGCAGGAATGAAGGACGCACATAAATTATTTAAAGACTACTTAGATTTGTCACTACTGACATAACAATTTGCAGTATCCATTGGAAATGACATCCGTAAAGAACTTCTCAAGCCTGTCAATATTGACAAAATACTTAAGCCCCTGTTAGATTTTAAACAAGGTTTTCTCCCAGAAAACTTGCTAAGCCCAGTGGTTGGGCGCTAGGGCAGTCATTCATCCAGCAGCCTGTTGTGTTTCTGAGTTAACAAATGCTTAAAGTTGACAGGAAATTTCAAAATATCACTTGATAATTATGTGTTATTAAAAGATTGGAAGATTAATACCTGAACACCAACCATATAGTCCTTAAAATGCAAACATTTTAAAAAGACTTGACAAAATAAGCAACGCTTAGCCTGATGGGGGCACAAATAAAGTCTGGTGGCCCGCCATATCTATAATACACTGAGGGAAACCCTGTTAAGTAAATATGTGTATCTAAATGAGGACAAATATATTTGAATGTAATTCAACCACTAAAAAATCCTAAATATTGGGGTTTTTTTAACTCTAAGGAAAACAAAAGGTCTTTTACACAAAATAGAGTTCTTGTACTGTTCAAGATCATAGTTTCCTTGTGGTAACAACATGTACTGCCTGTATATAGAAGTGGTTGCATATCCAAGGCTACATTCATACTTATTTTTTCATTTTGTATTTTTTGTTCTTATTTTTTGTGGACTGGATGAGCAGTGAAAACAACAAATCTGTGGAAAGCAAAGCCCATGCACATCAATAACTGTACCAATTTTGGCTCCTTGCAGACCTGCAACCAAAACATGACTAACAATCCCTCCCTCTCCACTGCCAGCAGCCCTGTCCTTTCAAGAAAAATAACATCAGGTTATCACCACAATTAATCAGTTCCACACACACACAGAAGGAACTGGTGCAGCTGGAGAAGAAAAACAGCTCTGTCACGATGTGTCAAGAGGAAAGAAATGTTTAGTTACTTTAATAAATGATGTCCACTTGCAACATGAGATACTGTAAATTATTTCAAAAAAGGATGTGCGCCACAATGCCACAATTCACAAAAAAAATACAGTACAGACTTAGACTTAGAGACTTAGACTGACTTTATTATCATTTTGCATGCACAGGGTGTATACAGAACGAAATTTCATTGCATACGGCTCAGAACAATGTTTTGAGGTTCCAATGTTATGAGGTTACTCCGGAATATAAATCTAAATATAAAATATAAAGTGCAGGAATGACAGTAAAATAGAAGTTATTTAACTATGTACATGTGCAAGGTATGAAGTATAAACAATAACCTACAGTTACCAACAATTAAAAATAAGTACATAAAATATATGTCTAATTAACCAAATATATAATTTCCAAAAACAATCATCTTTCAAAGCTGTACTTTGGTTCTTGTGCGGGTTAACCAATCAGACGTTAGCATCTGTCTGACAAAACCCAGAGAAAGTCTAAAGCAAAAACTGCTCTGTTTTGTGTCGTTCTATAAAATACATTGTTTCTTATAATTTTCTTGTATATTTTTAAGTGATGTGTGATTTTCATTTTCATTTTTTAGGCTGGCTTTGACAACTGTCAATGATGAAAATTTGCTAACTTTAGCTGTTAGTCATTGAATAATGTGCACTGTCCCTTGACAAATAAATCATTTAATCAGTTAATCAACTTGATTATGGGCTGTAGCAGAAGGACCATTAACTGAATAAGAGTAATAAAATAAATATATTTCATTTCTAACTATGATCACTCATTTTATTTGTCATTTTTAATTTGTTGTAGATGCACACGTTTACAAATTTCCAGATTTATTCAAACTGTGATAGGTATATGTATTTATTACAGCTCAGCTGTACTGCGTATAGTGAAATGCAAGTCTGCCCCTCCTCCACCTGTTTCTAGGCACTGCTGTCAGCAGGCAACTAATAAGCTATGAAACATTTTCTTTGTTTACAAAAAGAAAAAAAAATGAGGCTGTTTGGAAACGTATCTGGTCTGGAAAAAGGGAAAGTCGGGTTGTATAAATTAAAATTCACATTAGTTCCGTTATGGCAGCTCTGTTTTAAACTACAGCTGGTAAATTATGAGCAACATGTCTGTGGGCTGATTACCGGTACACACAGCACGACTAATTAGATCAAATCAGCTTGTTTGATTTGTTTGGCAGTAAGGAGAAGAATGATAAAAAAAAATTGCAATATTTTTTCACAATTCTCACAAGAAAAATACTATGTTAATTAGTACGATATATATTTTTCTAGATATATAGGTATGTTTTTTTAAGGAAAAACTAAATAATACATTTTCTAGACAGACAATAGACATGTGAAAATAAATTATTGCTTTCCTGTTTAAAATAAAAGCAGAAGTATTAATTTTTTGTCTAAAAATGATGTGTAAATATTACATTGCAAAATTTTACTCAAGTGACAGTTTTAAGTTGGCCTTACTATGCAAAGTAAGGGCAAAAAGACACAAAGTTATGACTTATCAATGGATTAATGGAAAAAAGAACATGGAGTAACTGAAGAAACTGGGATTTTTTTCTTAGTCTTTTAAATAAAGTAACATGAATTCCCTCTAGCATGTCAAAAGAAGATGGCTCCGTCTGAATAACTAAGATAGTCAAAGATAAAGGATAATTGGCTTACACTTTATAATTTTACTGCAAAATTTACACCTGGTGCACAACTTCAGCAGAATTCATTTGAGTCAGATTTAAAGCAGTTTTCTATTATTTTCGATTAACTTTACTTGATAGTAAATTATTTAAAAACACGGCCTAAGAAGTAACAGAAAAAAGTAAAAGACAAAATACAAAATTTTGTGAGTGGAATCCTAAAGATAACTACCTAAAACGTATAACTTATAAAGAGAACATGTTATAAATCCACATTTAATTATTGCCTGGAAAGACGCAAGTTACAAACAGAGGTCTAAATATGGCTTGGCTGCAAGTACTGAAAATGTTATTTCATTCATTGATGAATTTATATCTAATTTAATCCAAGCAGTCATTGAGTTAGTCGAGCTGAATTAACTGCAAAAAAGCTCAAATTAAACAAAAGAAAGAGTCGTTCCACTTCCATTAGAGCACCTGTGTAAGAAAAAGACTTGTACTATAAAAGAATCACTTTACCTTACAATTCATTTTTAGTAAAAAACACTCGAGTTCCAAGGTAACAACATATTTTTGATGAAATACTCAATCTTCCCAAGTTCTTTTTTTATTTTTAAATTGAGCCAGAGTGAATTATTTTCCAGCATGCTTAAATGTTCAAAGAGAGAGAATATAAAACCAACATCAATCTCCTTGAAGAAAACACCAACAGATTTATGCTACTGAAATGGAAAAAAATATATATATTTAGAATTAAGTGGGCAGAGAAAATCAAAGTGTTTGACAAAATGGAAACTCCACCAAATAACTCACAAATAACTCAGGTGAAATCTTGCTGATTATAGATTTAAAGTCCAGAGCTTAATTTCTCCTTCTCCTTCATATTCTTTGTCTGACTTTACGAAAAAAAAACATTGTAATCCTAAACTCTTTTTGTGATCGTTACTCCCTTTGACAAAGTACAAACAACAATACAAAGCACCACTATTATGTGGACATTGACTAAATATTCCATAATTATTTTGTCTAATCAATCCTTTTTATTCCTGCAGTACAGATCCAAGTCTTGAGAAATCCTGTCTACAGATGGCACTCAATACATTTTCTTTCCTAATGACAATGAATGCATCACAAACTCAGTGAAACATGCTACTGTGTCATCTCCCTGAGGGAAATGTCTTGTGTTGATTTTGTTTAGTTCCAATTGTATTCCTTAGAGAAAAACATGCTGTGTGTATATAATAGGAGGTATAACAAAGAAAGCAATGAGCTGATTAGCCATGTGCTATTTACCAACTACAAAATAATTCCATAGACGACAATAAACAGCAATCAAGAACTCTTTCTCCGTGTTTTGATAGAAATGCAGAACTTACACAATAAAGCAGAACACAGATGTTTAGAGTACTACTGTCAAATCAAAACCTCATTTGATATTTTTGTTGTTGTTGCACATGAGTTAGCACAACCTTTGGGCATTGCTACCTGATCAAGCATTTTATGACCAATCTGTTGTCATTCCCTTTCATTTCTACTTTATTTTAATCCTGTTGACCACTAAAAGCATAGCAGTGAGGCATTTCCACAATCAGACTTTATGCACAGGTGGTATTGTGACATTACCGAGCTTGGATTTACTGACCTCCAGGGGGCAACCCATTTTTTTCATACCTTGGTGCTTGACGTTTTCACACATGTGGCCCTCTAAGTGGCTCTATCCATCTTTCCATCCATCCATCCATCCATCCATCCATCCATCCATCCATCCATCTCTCCCCACACACAAACTTAGGGAAATAAAAGTACGGTAATTGTTGCTTGGTTGATTTATTTATTTGTTACACCTAGGCTTTTAGAAAATAAATATGACACTGAATCCTTTTCATTTCCCGTCAGATGGCACAACGTTTGTAAGAAAAATGTATTCGTGGGTGAGTGATAGAGGGGAGTATGTGGGTTGCGACCATGAAAAACTTGCCAAATTCCCCATTGCCGACGGCAAACAGTTTATTCTGCTACTGACTCATGTTTTGTGTCGTTAATTGGATTGGATGCTTGACGTTTAGAAAACAAGAAATACAGATAATTTAAATATATATTCATTTAATACACAGGGGACTCTGTTTTGCACAAGACAACCTTACCCAATCACAACAGCCTGGCCTACCTTCTCATACTGATCCCCATTTTGGTCACACACCGCCGTAATATGGCTTTCACAATCTTCAACTCGACGTTCTCACAAGTCAGCCAATGTGGCTGTGTTGGTTAGTCTGGCCAAGCTGATCCCAAATGTGCTTAATGGGTGGGAGGTCAGGACTGCAGACAGGCCATTTCAATTCCTCCACTCCAAAATTGTGGAGGTAGTCTCCAACAAACCCGGCCCTGCGGGGGCGACGGTTGTCATCTTGGAGGAGAGAGTTGTGGCATCTAATTAAAGGGTTTTCAAAAATGTAGGGAATGTTATGAGGGGGAAATTTCAGCAATTACGGGTAACTGGCCCAAGTCCGACTGCGGCATCCAAATGACTAAACTGATAAAATAAAATAAAAATAAAAAAAATGTGACAATCAAAATCTTTAGGAGCTCTAATTTTATGAGTCTACTGAAACGATTTGAATTCCTGTCGTAAATTCAGACAGCAGTAAGGAAGGCTGTAAAATCCCCACTCCACTCCAAAACCAGCAATGCAAAACTGTTGTTACACTGCAGACGAGCTGACAGAGGAATGAGAGTTCCACCGGGGCCTTCTGACAACTGAACCCTATATCGTTTTCCCACTCAATCACTAAATGTTTTTTCTCTTTATTGAGCTGAGTGCTTTAAAAAGAAAAAAAAAAAACAGCGTCACACCTGCACAGTCTGAGAGTCTATCAAATTAAATCACTGTTAGCCAACCGCTAATTGGCTCTCTAATTGAAGGTAGAGCCGAGCTTCCTCTTCACTAAGACCTATGAAGGTTTTGTAATTGCTCTCCAACCAACAGCTCACTTTTCATATATTAAAGAGAACTGTAGCGCCTGCAGCTCAATGCTTGAAAGAGACCAGAGACTCTCTCAAAGCGGGGATGAGGGAGCAAATTACAAGAAGCAATTGTGAGGTCTGGAAATTTAATCCGCATGTGAACTTCTGGTAGCCGATCTGTTTGAAACCCAACACGTAGACTGTAGAATGCAAACCGCTCAGCCACAACATTACAACTTCTGCCAACTAAGAGCTCTGGGTTAAAAAAAAAAGGAGTAGCTTTTGTTATCTTGTAATGAAATACTTTGCAGGAGAACCCTTGATTTTGGAATTGATATGCCAGACTGATCATTTGCAATACCAGTGATACACCAGATCCTCCCAACAACACTTTGTATTTAACCAGACCGCAAAAACCTCAGAGTAACTGCTCAAAAATTCAATAAACCCATTGGCCTCGTTCCAAAACAGGAACGGAAGAAGACATTTTTTCATTTTATGTTTCAAAATAAATTTTGTAAATGCATTAAGAAATGACAGAATACCAACAATGAATATAAGAAGTTGACACACCCATGTTACACAGTGAATAGAAATGTCAGAATTAGTCCACCTCTAATGTGAATAAGAATCTCAATGAATAACAAACTTTTTGGGAAGCAAAAAAGAAAAGAAAATACAATAATATAGTTGCAGAAGTTTGCACGCTCTTAAACTAGCACTTTATTTGAAGAATTATGATTTTCTTAAAGCACTAAGTTTTCTGAGGAGTTTATTTGCATGGCAAATGTTGACTTGGTCATTTTTTGTCTGTTCTGCAAAAACACTTCAAATCTATCAGACTGTGAGGACATCTCCTGTGCACTAAAGGAAGAAGACTCAAGGTTAGGTGTGATTAAAATCAGTGAAGCACAAAGTGCTGGAAAAAGCTGAAAAGATCAAATGTATTTTGTGCACACTGAGACGGATCTTGCTCTTTTTAGCTAATATTTTATCAGCGTATTTAGTTGAGCAAAATTTATTGTTTTGTTGCGGTGTTAATTTTTTGGTTTTATTAAAACAGGTCTCTCTTATAAATGAGATGCTAGATCTCAATGAGAAAAGCTGTAGAAATAAACGTCAAAAGAAATAAAATATCTGGAGCGCATAGTTAAAAAGAAATTTAAACTTCAAACAAACACCAGGAAATCAATTAAATTTTTTTTTAACAAGTTGCTTCTTCTGTTGTTTCATCCTTTTGTTATCTCAGATATGTTTTGGCTCACTGTTGTGCTGACAGATAAAAGTTACTTTTCGTCATTTAGCTTTCAAGCAGAGGACTGAACCTTTGTGTCCAATATTAACTCATATTTGGAACAGTTATTAACTCCCTCTATCCTTAACTAAGGGTCCAACTCTCAAACCACTATGCTGCTACCACTGTGCTTCACTGTAGGTAAGGTCTCATTATGATGATGAGCAGAGTTGGTTTCACAGTAAAAATATCTTTTGTAATCACAACCAAAAAGGTCAGACGCATCTTCATAAATGCTTTAGGAGACTTCAGCTGTTGATGTTTGTTCCAATGTATAAGAAAAAGCTTTGATCTTGCCACCTAATCTCACAATCCAGGCATATGGCGCTCTGTCGATAGAGATTTGCTTCCCAGCTACGAAGTTCGGAACCTCTTTATAATCACACAATGCTTACAAATCCACTACGGAATGAACGTACATTGGAAAATGTAAATCAGATGATGGATCAGTCAGCTACTAAATAGTGGAGCAATAAAACAAACCACTGCCCCCCTCTTGATTACTCCTCTGTGTAGTTGTAAGGGCACTGGAGGCTAATGTGGCTAACAATAACAATGGAGCCAGACAATTGGAGCAGAAAATGTCGGAACCCCTAGCAGCCTACCCTGCTGCTTTAGTTGGTCACTAAACTAAATATTATACAAGATAACCAGAAATATTGAATAGTCATATGAGCTCAACAAATATTTATAATTCTTAATATATCTTTACCTATTTCAACTATCAGATTGCTGTAAAGTGCTTTCATACCATTCCATTTTCAATTGATTGATCATTCATAGCACTTTGAAAAAATCCTTTACTAGTAATGTGGACTGTGGATGCTGACTACTAGTGCTGCTGCAACATGTTTAATATTGACATGCTATTTTAGGCTTGAATAGCTTCACTGATAGGCTAACTCATTGTTGCAAAACATACAACAAATTTAGCAAAAAGTCTCCCATCAAATCGCTTTTTTTGAACCAAAATTTAACCCCCACTGGACCAAAAGTGTTGTTGTCCAACACTGTTGCTTGTAGATGATATTTTTCTTTTGCATTCATACCAGAAACGCATGTTACTGGAATCTCTGTATAAAAAATATATAAGATGATTAATTTTGCTAACGCATTTGAAAATCTGTTATTGATTAATTAAAATTAGCGCTTTAATGTCCCTGTGCTGTTTTAAACACAATTTAATTTGCCATAGAACAATCCTTGGTTGCCCTTGGTAATAAAATGCATTATGGAATATAGGTACACATCTATAAAGGATGTTAACACGTAGACTAAGTGTTATCTAGTCTGTTTAACAAAGCCTGGACGTGACGCTTCTAAACTGTTGTCAAAAATGGTATTACGCATTAAGTATTTTTCATATTATTGGAAATGAGTTAGAAAGTTTTGCATTGTTCAATCATAACGGATTACAGTTCATATTAAAAAGGTGTTAAAGTTTTGGGCGTGCTGTGGTGGCGTAGGGGATAGCGCAACCCATGCTTGGAGGCCTTGAGTCTTGACGCGGCCACAGGTTTGATTCCCGGACCTGGCGATATTTGCCGCATGTCTTCCCCCCTCTTTTTCTCCCTTCCCTGTCAGCCTACTTTCATATAAGGGACACTAGAGCCCACAAAAGACCCCCTGGAGGGGAGAAAAAGGTGTTAAAGTTTTGACGTTAACCAAAATTTTTACACCACAATAACTTGGCATTGTAACCGGTTGTGTGAAAGCTTCTAATATCCACTAGGTATGTATATTTGTTTTTAGAGTGGAAATATTTTCAAGATTACTTCTCTGCCTAGAAAATTCCGATCAGCAAGGTTTTGTTTGTGTTTTGAGTGTTTTAAGCAATAAAATGTTTTTGTACGAAAACCCAGGAAAGGACATGAGAATGAGGAAAAAGGAACTGAGCCTGAAGAGCATAAGAGACACACAATGTCCCGCTAATTGGTAAACCTAACCTTGAGCTCATGAAACTTGCATGCAAAACAGAAGTAGCAAAATCAAGCGAATGTTAGGCTTCCAAGTTGTTAAGGCACCTCTACAGAAGACAGGGCTGAGAGACCTGGAGAAAAATAAACAATTCAAGCGGAAAAAGGAGTGACCTAGTTCTGGAAGGACCGCAATTAAACTTGGCATTTCTTGGACGTTTAGGAAAAAAAATCCCTAAGAATCCCTGATCTAAAACCAAGCTGCATTGACAGGCTATAATTCAATAAATCAAATCTGCTACAAAGCAGAGGTGTTATGAGGGAGAGTGGAGGCATTTACAGGAGTTTAGAAAAATATTTTAAAGGGAAAAATAACAATTATTTTAAAAAAAAATTTAATCCGAATTACGGATTCAAAGTCTTGCCAATTACAAGCACAGAATATTATTTGGGATCTAACGGCAGCAAAAGACAGACAGAGCTCGCAGTGCCAGCCACAAATCTGAGCTGCAAATTAAAAGTCCTAATTACAAGAAATAAGCTTGATAATTTAGGAGCAGAGCAAAATAGTCTTCCAATTAAGCACAACACCAAGGGAAATGTGAAGAAGAAAACAGCAGGAAATCTAGATGTTTTTTTTCTTTCCTGCCTTCTATCAGGAAAACAAAAGGGGAGGAATTAGATCCGAAAATGTGGATCACACACCAGCGCTTTATTTTAGATTCACCAGTCAATGTAGCTGCGGGCAATGTCGTGTTTGGACACAGGCTTGTCATGACTTTACGAGACAGCTTGCGTTGTCAATAATTCAAGTATCTGGAGGTCAACAACAAAAGCCTTTTGTTTTTCTGACTTAAAGATTATTAAACTCAATTGTGAGGTGAATATAAACGTCACATTGCACTGGATAAATGCTGTCTGATTTCAAATCAAATGCATGCTTTCCTATTAATAGGCTTATGACCAGCTATGACTGACTCATTCGCCATTCTCGCTTCACTCCAGGCTTTGTTATGCATTCCCCCTTTTAGAGACTGTAGTCGTCCTTTTTTTAGCATAGCCATAAGGCGTTGTACTACAGTGCTAAATACCAGTGCATGCACATGTGCCTGCACGTGCATGAAAGTGTTAACACATCTTCTGTGTAAACACGGTGATGGCAGGAGGATTATTTCATGAATGAGAACGATGTACATTGATGTCCTTGGGCTTAAGCAATCACCAGATCCAGCCGCTGCACCTTAAAACAGTCTCACGTTGCCTAAACCCCAACCTTTCCAGCTTAAGCTGCCCCTTTAATGCAAGTTAGAAACAAGAAGACGCTGGAATTTTAGAAGTAAAAGATAAAATATAAAGAGAAGGGATAGCATATAGGCGAGAATTTATGCAGAGCCTTGCTGGGTTTTTTTTCTCTTCTGGCCTTCGCGGTTATCTCAGAACACCTCGGATGCTGCAGACTACACTTTGGGGCGTTGCAGTAAGCCTCAGCCCAAGACGCGATTCAGCTCACTTGCCATGTGGGATTATGCTTATTATCTGTTCTGCCAGTGTGAAACACACACATAAACATTCATAGCTACTTAAAGAGTTTCAGCCTGCCACGTCGGCGGGCTTGACGTAAACCCAAGCTCGCCGATCGCCGAGGTAAAATAAGCAGATTTCTGATCTATCCTTCAAACAAACAGGAACCCACAGAAAGTGAGAATCACTGAGCAACTGAAGATACATGACGCTTTTTTTTAAATTACATTTTTTAATAAAACACAAGCAACATGGCACAAGTCACATAAAATAACCCACTGCCTGATGCTGTATGTGTTCTCTGTGTGTTGCAAAAACAGCTCTGACCCACTGGGGCCCAGAAGGAGGACCTCAGAGAGTGCTCAGTGTCTCTGGCAACAGCCTCTTTAGGTCCTGTGGGTAATTGGGTGGAGCTTCTGTTGATCAGGCTTTCAGCACATCCAACAGATGCTCAATCAGATTGCAATCTGGGGGATTTGAAGGCTGACTCAGTGCCTGTAGCTCTTTGTCGTGTCATTCCAGATCTTCTTTTTCTTGTCTTTTTTTTTTTTTGCAATGTGGTGGGCACAGGGTTACTTTAGTTGCTGAGTGCATTAAGTGTTGTTGTTTTTGTGTTTTTTGCTTGTAGAGGCACTTGGTGTGCAACAATGATGAGGTGGGTGGCAGTTAGAAGGATGAAACACAAGGCAAAAAAAAACGGTCCTTGAATTCACACTTTCAATGAGTTTACTATATTTCCATTCACTGTGTCTCAAGGAATGTGACATATTATTGCATTTCTCTGACAGCCTAATAATAGTCAAGTTGGGTTTCTGACACGCAGAATGTGGAAGCGGGTTACGGTGCCCTGATGAATCATTCATATCCCTTGAACTTTTTCAAATTTTGTCTTGTTACAACTTTGAGAAACAGCTCGAGCTGAGTGAAATTTAATGAAGAGCTTCTACGAGAAGAAATTTTCAAACTTTGTCACCGACTGTCAGCTGAATTTAGTTGCAGACGTCTGAGGCCATTCAAACACATGAATGAGCTTGGATCTAAATCATTTTATTGGAGCAGCTCATTAAAGAGTTAGGGGAATGGAAGTTAGTGGGCGGGCTTCTCTCCTGTTGGTCAACATCAAGATCCAAGTGTTAAGTTGGGAAAGTTCTTGTTTTTTGTGGTGCAATATTTGACACAGTAATTACTTTATCAAGACATTCATTTATGTCTACCTTCATTGCCAGTTATCCTCCGTAGAAACAAAAGAGCTGTTAAAAATGGGCTAATTTATTGCATGAACAGTTAGTAGGGCTGTAACCTTTCATCAAATGATTATAGCAACTCAGTTTTTAAAATCCCTCGACGCAAATTATGCGTCTTGAAGCTTCATTAAATTATGTTTCACTATTTAGCGCCATGTGTTCCGGCCGGATAATTATTTGTGTCGCGCAATACTCTCGCTCCCGAAATTCAGGTGTTGATGAATGCTAAGTGCTAGACTTTCTCTGTGAGCTGCTACCAGAGTTTGTTCATTAAACTGACTAAAGACTGACTAAAGTGTCTTTTTTACACTGCTGCTTTATTATTAAATTTGATGTAATTTCAGAATTGTGTGTAATTTCTGTCCAGGTTGACATAAAAATGACCTGCTGTTGTTACAGTTTAATTTTCTAAGATACACAGAAGTTAGTCAGGGATGCACGGACATGAAAATTTGGGCCAATATTTATATCTGATACAAGTATTTTATTTTATTAGATTTTTTTATTTGGTTACTCAATGAATTGTCAAAATGATTGATATATTACTCGTTTACTAAAGTAATCGTTTACAACAGCCTTAGAACAGATTCACAGTTGCAACTGTGTAAAAATTAATTAAATGAAAAATAATTCATGTCCTCAAAGAAAGAATGCGACAATTTGTAGTTCTAGTACCATGTCTTCCTTAATAATTTTCCATGCTACCAAAGATGTTCTACCTTTAAGAAAGAGACAAGAAATTATAGAGTTGCGAGTTAGATAATATATGACCTGCACTTAAAAAGAGTATGTCTAATAAGGTGGATGACCAGCCTAGGCCTTAGCTTCTCCAATACTAATGGCAGCCAATTCAATTCTAATCATTCGATAGGCCTTTTTTTTCTGACTGTATATCTACATACACTGCTTAAAAAAATAAAGGGAACACTCAAATAACACATCCTAGATCTGAATGAAAGAAATATTCTCATTGAATACTTTGTTCTGTACAAAGTTCCATTTGCACAACAGCAGGTGAAATTGATTGTCAATCAGTGTTGCTTCCTAAGTGGACAGTTTGATTTCACAGAAGTTTGATTTACTTGGAGTTATATTGTGTTGTTTAAGTGTTCCCTTTATTTTTTTGAGCAGCATATATACAATCTGCAGACTCCTGTGTGGTTGCACAGAAAAGCCCAGCATAACTGAGAGACATGAACTGTAATTTGTCTAGACTTTCATTTGATTTATTGTTCCACAGACATGCGAGGATACACAAAAAAAAACGATTCAGTACAGAAAAGTGAGGCTTCAAAAGCGGGGACAAAAGGTCGGCTGATCAATAACAAAAACATCAAGCCGCCATTTAAATCTATCGAGGCATAGAGCTTGTAATCGATAGTCCGTTATTTTGTTTTTAAATAATTTTGACCATTGCATGTAAGATTTTCGACAGGATCATTTGTTCTTTTTTTTTTCTTTTTAAGGTTTATTTTCACAGACACATGAATCTTTTTCTGGTGTAAACTTGACATTCATATCAGTGATTAGACAAGACTTAAACTTTATATCGTCATGTTTGTTCTTAATGCTAATTTATTTCATTGTGTGATTTGACATGTTTGAAACTCCAGTTATTAATTTTATTATGCTCTACGTATTAAATCCGACATTTTGTTCAGAAGTGGTTATTAAAGTTGAAATTATATTTTTCCTTTTTCATCTGCTTTCCAATCAACTGAAAAACTGTCATGGGGCAGTGAAAGCTGATTACAGATTTACACTGCACTGACTGAACTGCTTATACTGACTGCTTTCAGCTGTGGTGGTTCCTGTATTACCTCCACTCCAGGCAAAATAACCTCCTTCTAATGAGAGTCGCACAAAGGAGGAGGAATTCTTTGAACCAGAAAAGGACAAATGTAGACTGGATTTAGATAGTAATGTAAGAAATGCAGCAAAAGCTGTCTACTAGTAGGGTAAAAATGTCTTTATTTTTGCTTATATCCTTCCAAGTTGACGCAGTCACATAGTGAACTGTGTCGACTAACCAACTCCAACATCTATCTTGTCAAACTAGGTTGTTCTAATTTGGCAGTAGTTTGATCATTACTTTAGCATACTAAAACAAGTTCCTCCGTCTTTAACTGTGCATTTTCTTTAAAGATCTAATGCTATCTTACATCTAATCGTATCATACAAATGATTTCTCAGTCCAACATTCCTAAGAACAGTAGTAAACAACCTAATGGACAAAAATTGTTGTAAAGACATGCTGAAAGCAGAGAGTCTGAGCTTCTTAAAGAGACACAAGCTCAATTTCTAGGTGTCAAATTACTTTTAAGTCAAATTTGATATATAAAGCATTTTTATAACAGCTGAAGGTAACATAGTTACTTAATTGTGATATAAAATGACACTTTTATTTTTTAAAGTTGCTGAAGTGGTTTGCATATCTAGTTGGCAAACTTGTCACACCACAGGCATAAATCGCACTGTAATATAAATAAGTTGCTGAATATATACGGGCAGCACTTAATATTCTTGGACAGTCCAAACTCCAATAACTTTGGGAAGCCCTGATATGTGTGCAAGTTCTTCTTTTAAAAACCACTTTGGCTCCTGCGGAAGCAGAGGACGGCTCATAAATTCTGCGTTTTGGTCCACTGCACACAAAAGACTTCACACGTATTCCTTCTTTGTTAACATCAAAACAAAGATGGCACAAACCCAAAGCTTTTAATTTCGTAAACACTCACCATTAAGGTCCCCACTAACAAGTTCTTTTTTTTTTATAATACAATACCTTTATTCTGGACTCCCAGCTTTTAAGGAAGAAGTAAATATTTGCTTGCTGCTCATGTCTCTCAACCACAGTTAAACTCAATTGTACTAGTTGCTATGGAAACATGTCTCTCCACCCCCAGCTCTCCCTCCACTCCCCTCCTCTCTCCCCTTATTTTGACATCACTACTTTCTTTCCTCTGCTCTCTCCCAACTCTCTTATATGGCTGAATGGATGCAGCAGTACAGCCTGAGAGGAGTGCCTATTTACATTGAAGAGGCTGTCAAAACATCACGAATGGTTTCAGTTGATCACAATGACTAGTGAATGGTATGATCTCCCAACTTCTGCACCAGGAAACTCCACGTATTCAGGAAAACCGCTTTGGATTGACTCCTCTAAGCAGAATCGGGGTTTTATCACTCATGATGTTGAGTAGCACTTTTTGATGCACAGCTTGTGCCTTCCTTTTTATAGCTCAAGGCGGAGGCACTGGTATCTTCCAGGCTTTAGACATTTCATCTTTACATTACTGTTGTGTTTTTTTTTGTTTTGTTTTTTCAATCCACAAGGACCATACCAGATGGCCAGCGGCTTTATATATAATTTCTGTGCATTAGCTTTAGAAGAAATGGTTATGTACCAACCCAAAAGGAAGTGGTGGTGTTGTGACACTCACTGGAACCTAATTAGATGTGCTCCAAAGCTTTCAGTCCAAAATACCCGTGTAGAATTTAAACTTAAATCTTAATCCTGCATCATAGTTTCGGGGCATCCATTTGAAGTCGCTTACAATGCAGCTCATGTGCTTAAATCACTTTTATGAAATGATGATTAGTTTTATCTGGAAATTACAGTATTCTGCTACCACAGTCTACAGATAGTGGGATTTATTTTAATGGATTGTTACATTTTGTGAAATTATATCGCTGACGTAATGGTGATGCTTATATAATATTATAAGGCAGCACACATTATAATAAGAGGTAAGATCCATGCAGTGAGGATCTGTGCTACCTCACTGCACAGATCAAGTCTGAAAAATATCTGATCAATCAGAAAAATTGTCATTTCCATAGTACAGTAATTACATCATCAGCTTGTCTAGTTACTTTTTAGTCAATTTGCAATAGCAGGCCATTAAATGTTTAACTTTAGAGAAAGATATTGTTTGAAGTTCCGAGTGTAAGGATTTTTATGTTACATTTGAGTCACTTCGTTTTTGGTTATAATATACCATCGTATACAGTCTGCTACAGTCCTAATTTGCTTGGCATTTTCATAATTTTATTGCCTGTCATTCTATGATTTAATGCAGATTTCTAATAGATTTAAACACGTCATTTCTTGGAGATACAATACAGCACAAGGCAGTAGTTATTTAATGCCAGGCGGACATTTTAACAATAAATAATGTTTCTAATGTGGGGCACTGTGTGGTAGTGGCAGAAAATAAATGTTCCCAACAAAGTTCTTAAATTTTGCAGAATCGACAAATGTCTCATATTTTAGGAAAAGATCCCACTCTCATCAGTTTTGAACTTGGGATCCAACAAAACTGCAAACGTTCTTCTGTCCATAATATCCAATCCAACGGTGTCCTTGCAGTGCAAACGAAAGGCAATGTGGGTGGTGTTAGATTTCCTCTTTTTTAGAGGAAATCATCTTGCTGCAGCAAACCTGTGATTCACAGACAACTCCATTCTGCTTGCTCCTCTGTTTGCACCACCTTTTTACTGCAAAACAATGCCTAACCGT
Source organism: Xiphophorus couchianus (assembly GCF_001444195.1). Classification (NCBI taxonomy): domain Eukaryota; kingdom Metazoa; phylum Chordata; class Actinopteri; order Cyprinodontiformes; family Poeciliidae; genus Xiphophorus; species Xiphophorus couchianus. The sequence continues at coordinate 26,010,422 of NC_040245.1, read as the reverse complement.
GTTTGATGGATTTAAGTTTTTACCACTTGCTTTTTCTTCTCAGCCTCAACGACAGGAGAAGATTTTAACAATAATTAAATGGTAAAATTACTTTAGCAGAAGAATTTTTTTTTTTACAGAATTTGAAGCTAAAGCTTGTTCTTGAGGAGTTTTGGATACAGGTTTTGGTTACATACAAAGGTTTTTTAATCTTGAATTCATACTGTATATACTGTGAATATATATAGTATAGTACTTAATTACTACTCACAGTGTGTTATATTTTCAGTATTTGTCTTTTTTTTTGAGTTAGAGATTGATTACTAAATTAGTTGACAATTATTCCAACAATTGATTAATCATGTTTCATCATATTAATTGTTTCAGTCGTGGTTATGATAGTCACATTGTTTTCACTTGATTTTGCTCAAGAATGGGGTTTCACGAGTTAGCAGCAGTCCCTCTGGTCAGGGAATCAAATGTACCGTCATTGCTTCCTGCTAATCTTTGCCTTCCGGCTAACACGATTGATTATTTACAGCTGCAAATTGACTTGAATGCAACAAGTAAACATAGATATGAGAGACTGCTGTGTTTTTGTTTTTGGCAATCTACATAGCAAGGTGTGTGAATGAATACGAATGGATTAGCTGTGCTGATAGGTTATAATTACTCCATCCAGGCAACACAATAGTATGTCTGATGCAAAATCTATAATCACAATGCAGTGGTGTGTGTCTGAGTCCAAATCACAAAGTAGTAATGGAAGTTTTCGGGACTTTTCTCACCCACTGGACAGAAGTAGTTGCTAACCACAGGGACTTAAGAAGCAGGCTGGTTTCCTAGGCATGCCCAATTGTTGCTTTGACCTCAAGACATGATAATTGATACTCCATTCCTGAGTGCTGTTTGATGTGCTTTGGGGGTTTTTTCACAATGTCATTTCTAATTTATATTAGAGGACAAATGACTTGTTGTTTTCTATAGTAAGTCATTTTATTACACTATAAAAAAAAACATCTGTCAGGATTTGAATGTTAAAAGCCATAAAGTAGCCATTTATATCAGCTGAGATGTGCTGAAGAAACTGCAGCCCCATTCAAAACAGCAGGTGTTATTATGGAGGAAAACAATACTGCTGCACAGCAGGACTTTCACTAGAAGAAACCATGCAGAAATTTTCTTTCTTCAAACACAAAGTTTACTACTCTCCACACCACCAAATCCAAGGCCAAAAATGGTGTGCTGCTCTTAATGATTTATTCAAAGGGACACACTGTTGGTATTTTCACATACTCTGAGACACAGTATGTCTGCATGGCTGCTCAACCTCCAATTTCTACTGTATTTGAAATCAAATTAGATGAGCATTAACATTGGAAAAGCCAAAATGATCCAGGAGTGGTTCTCTCCATTAATGTGTGGGCATTATTGGGATGTTCGAACTTAAAGAAAATGGATGGGTATGTGAAATAATAATTTGAATTTGTCACGGCAAAACTTCCATCTGATCCCTAAAATCACAATTATTGTGTTTATATATTGCTCTCCTTGGAGTGTTTTGTTTTTTGTTCTCTAATCATCATGCATTACTTGTACTCCCAAACCCAATTCAATTAGAAGTGTTATTCAGCTCAGTTTATCCAGCTGTGCGTAAACAGTGTGTGCTCCCAGACATTTTTCCTCTCAAACCCGTTTTTACCAACCACTGAAAGGAATACAAAACGTATGCGCATCTTTAGCAATGCAGGAGCTACAAAAATCTAAGCTACACGCAAAAGAGTCAAACCGCAGTCGAAACATGAGCTACAGTGATCGGCCTGTAATGGGTATACGCCTCTCTGAGCTGCATTTCTCTTCCTCTCCACGCTGGAGATAAACTGCGACTCAATGAGCTGCGGTGCACTCCACTTCAACGGCCAACAGAATTTTGCCCTCGTTCAGGCAATTTAGTGTGAGTGCCCCTCAGCGTCTGCCTCAGCTGTCTGCCACACAACAAAAGCCCACGGAGGCAGAGAGCTGAGCAGTCTGTGACCCATCATGCCATGCTGTGTACTCCTGTAATGAGTCACTGTTTAGATGGTAGAAAACAAGGCCAGAATAAAATACAGACAATGTGCCGCCGTAACACTTCAATTATATTGGAGAGATGGGTGCTAAAGAAATAAAATCACATGAAATAGAGCAACTGTGACTTGTAACATCATATGAAAAGCGCAGTGGGTTTTCAGTTGGTGTTTTCAGTTTGGGCTCGTAGCTCACAATACTTATTCATTTTTAAGTCCAAAATTGAGAAATGTAATAAGGTGGAAAAGAAGAAAAAAATAAATAAAGTGAGGCAGAGATGCTGAAGAGTGAGGACGTTCTGTTTTGAAATGCAGATTTTAGACATTAATGCGTGACACAATGAGCACTCAAAATAAAAGTGGTCATAAAGTCTCCGACTCCAATGCAAATTCATACAGGGAAGATTTATACAGCAATTATTCAGAAAGGAAGCGCTGTCTAGACCCCAGTCTGCGTAAAAGTGAAGTCAGTGGCGAATGACAATAAAATTTGTGACTCTAAACGCAAAAGTTTCATTCAATTAGTTGCAATTTCTGGTCCAGCTCTGACCAGAACATGTGTGCTATACCACAGAGTGAAAGACTTACTTTTCCTTACAGTCTGTATTTTAGTTTTATTTGTCAATTGTAATTGTTGTTATTGATTTAACATAATATGTAGACATCAACTCATACCTGACACTCATATCTGGTCCAAAAAAGAGATATTCCAGTTAAAATACAGTACAGACCAAAGGTTTGGACACACCTTTTAATTCACTGAGTTTCCTTTATTTTCATGACTACTGACATTGTAGATTCACACTGAAGGCATCAAAACTATGAATAACACATGTGGAAATATGCACTAAACAAAAAAGTGTAAAACAACTGAAAATACCCCTTATATTCTAGTTTCTTCAAAGTAGCAACCTTTTGCTGTGATTACTGCTTTGCACACACTCTGCATTTTCTTGATGAGCTTCAAGAGGTCGTCACCTGAAATGGTTTTCACTTCATAGGTGTGTCCTGTCAGGGTAATAAGTGGGATTTCTTGCCTTATAAATAGTCATGAAAATAAAGAAAACCCATTGAATTAGAAGGTGTGTCCAAACTTTTGGTCTGTACTGTATATATTTTTTGTCAAGAAAGCAATCTAATCTGTGAGTATTGTGAGAGATTTCCAGAAAATGCCTTTACAGATTCTACGGGATCATCCATAAATATAAGTGCCTTCCTGTTTTACTGGGAATGACTCGAAAAGTTAATTATGTTCCAGAAAATAACTTATCTGCATTGGTAATATTATGGAAAGACTCATTGTGAATTTTTATACAATTTAGAGACCTCAGCTAGAAAAGTTAAATATATATGTCTTTAAAGGCAAAATGATGTCAAATACATTGAAATATTAACTGCATCTGAATGTTCATGTTGCTTTTCATCCAGATTAAGGCTCCAGCAGAGCTGTGAAACCTGTGCAGAGACTGTGAGCAATCTGTCACTATGTCAAAAAAAGCATACATAATCAGTGAAATGGAAAGACTCTCGGGGGCTGGAAAGATTTCTGTTTTTTTTTCTTTTCAAATCCTGGATAGAAACCATAAACAAGAAAAAGGAGTCTATGTGGCAAGAACAATGACCGAAATGTGAACATCACTGTGAACACAATGAATCACCACAGTCTGTCACTCCTACACACAAAAAGGTTATTTTTCCAGATTAATCACTACAGTGGTTCTCCAGTGACTTCCCCGTTAGCGCTAGTCACGACACACTCTCTTGAAACCTGCAAAACTCCGTTTGCTTCAGGCGACGTAGCTATTAAGATTAAGCGGGGTGCGATGCGACAAAGCTGTGCAAAACTGGACCGGTTTTCAAACATGTACGACAATTACCGCAACGCCAATGAGGCAAAAAAAAAAAATCCTGAAAAAAAGTAAGTCAGAGTCTGGAAAGAGGGAGCCAAAATGACCACTCAGTCACAAGATGCCCGAGACTGCAGCGAGAATCGAAGCCTGGCACACACACACAGCTCTCTCTGTGTGTCCATTCATAAGGCAGACACGCTGAGACGAGCCGGATAAGCCTGCCTGTGATTCCACCAGGAAGGGGATCAATAGGAGGGAATGCACCATTTCGGATATAGACAGACAGACTGAGCAAGGTAAAGGCAAAGAGGCAGAGCAGCACTCGAGTGCTTATTATGCCGTGTAGGGCATCCACGGTGGTGTGCCGTCACTTCTGGAGGTGTCCAGGAACATAGGCGGACAATGCAAACTCCTTAGAGATTAGGACTCACCACGTGGTGGATTAAAGCCTTAATGAAAATCAGAAGTGGCATAAGAGTCTCCATCAGCAATGTTGCAAAGCTGAGGACAATTGCTTGAGCAGGCTGACAAACAGAAGAGAACCCAGGTGCAAGGGGCCCAAGCCTCTCCTGCAACCAAAGAAACACTGAACATTGTTTGCCTTGACTGTCTCTTTAGCCTCCCTTGCTGGCATGGAAACAGTTGGCTGCATCTGAGCATTTGGACATCACCACCGGCAGTCAATCACAATCGGACGCCCCGCCTCCAGTGCAAACAGAGTCCACGCTGCTTGCCAAGTATCAAACGGCAGTAAATAAACAAGGGTCAGCCTCAACGGAGGCCAAAATGATGATGCCTCTGCGAGTCTTTTCCTGTCCTCTGATTATTACGCCTCTGCTCACGCCGTCTCCAGCTATTACCCAATTTAACCCAAAAGAAAATCTTAGCTTTGGATTAAACAGGTTGTTGGGGAGGGGTAGGGGGAGGCTTGCTATGCTGTTAAACTACCATTACAACACCAATTTAAAAATAACTGAATATAGTGAGGGTGTGTTTTTTTAGAAGTCAAGAAGTAGGGAATTAAGCAAAAAGAATGCAATGTGTTTATTTTTTAAATTAAATCATGACACTTTTAATACAAAGTTTATAACAAATTTCTGAAAAGTATTACTGATTAAGCTTTAGTAATCAGTAATACTTTTATAACAAAGTTATGTCAGATCATGATTTCTTGGTTAATGTCGAGTTGTCATAACAAAGACATTTTGAATAATGTCAACTTTGTATTAAAAGTGTCATGATATACCAAATGACACTTTATGATAACAGTCATAAATATTCATGAAGACTTACTCATGTTTATGACAGTGTCATGACAGTCTTATTCACAACCCGTCAAATAAAGTGTTACCTCAAGGTTTAACACTGTCGCAAGTCGTCCCATGTATTGGGATCGTGCCAAGTAGGAAAAAACTCACACGTTTCACTGATTAAGTTCATCAGTCCTTGTGTGTCGAGCCTATTACAATTAGAAACTTGTATTTTTTCCAATTTTATGTGATAGATAAAATGGAAAAAGAAAAATCTCTTTTCAAAAATGTGACAAAGGGTGTCATGCATTTGTATTCTGACCCTCTAAAAAAATACTTTGTAGCACTACCTTTCACAGCAATTACATCCATCAGTGTTTACACAAACGTCTTTACCAGCCTTGCACATCGTGAGGTTAAAATCTGGCTAAAAAACACTTTTCAAATCTTGCCGCAGATTCTCAATTGGAGCCTTTAACTGAGCCTGTCTAACACTTGAATATGCCTTGATCTAAATCATTCCACTGCAGCTGCCACCGTATGTTTGTTGATGTCTTGCTGAAAGGTGAACCATCACACCAGTTTCGTGTCTTTTGCAGTTTCAAACATGGGTTCTTCCATGACTCCCCTGTATTAGGCTCAACTCTCCTCGCCGGCCGTCCATTCTGACCAGCTTCCCAGCCTTTTCTTAAGAAAAACACCCTACAGCATGACACTGATCAAAGGATATATGATGCAAAATGACCAGAAAATACAGAAATTGAATAGGGCTGGTCCTGAATACATTTGCATGGATCAGACCCTTGTTTATGCTGTTGTCCAGCTACTTGCACATCTAAAACCAATTTACTTCTATCGAGGATGCAAACACTTAAGGCTTAACTGTTACCATTCGTAAGTATTATGCATGAAAGTGACATTTAAAAATGTAGGTGCTCAATTGCATACTAGTTTATTTTGCACAAACTGAGTCAACATATTGTCATGCTTGGTTACTTTTTTTCATGTCATTATAAAGAACCATATGCTTGGAATGATTAATTACAGTATAGAGCATTGAATATTTCTCATAATATCTGAATTGTTTTAAAATTTTAGCATTGTGATAAACCGTGATTTTCACTTAAGAAATTGTACCCATTTAGGTTTTGCAGCTGAAATGTGACAAAACCACAGAAGGTTTAAGGGCTACATAGTCATCTGCAAGAAAAAATTTAAATAGTTAGTACTTTTATTTAAAATCCTCTTAACTACTGGTCTTGTTATTGATTTTTTTTTCTTACAACAGTGATAAGTTGAAGCATAAACTGAAAATGAGCAATGCTTTAGAAAGCTGTGTTCTGTATAAAACCTTCTTGGTTAGATGTAGAATTTCACGCCTGCAGCCCAAACTGTTTATTGATCCTGGTGTTGTTCAATTGTAATTTGAAAAAGAGGTGAATAAAAGCCAAGACAACAACTTAAAATGCCTGTGAGGGGGGTGCCCTTCTCCTTCCAACAAGTTAGCTTCTTCTTCAGTCCCACAGAGAGAGAGACACGGATGTTTCTCCCCTCTTATAGAACCTATAGGGCCTCTTTCTCATCCCCTCAAACCACACTGCTCCTCCTGACATGCCTTCAGTCCAATTCCTCTCCCTGACGTATAGCTGCAGTGCATCTCTTTGCTGAAAATCTGCCCGCATGTTAACCATCAGAGGAAAACCTATGATCACAGTACAAGGGGCCATTTATGCATGACAAAGAACCTCAACTGCCTTATCCCAATTTGCACATGCTCCTTCGGTTCCCCTTGAGGAATATGCCCCTCTGAATGCGATCCATCTTAAGACAGTTACGGGGACGGCGCAACCACCGGGCAGTGCCATGGGAACGACTGCTCTCCTGATCAGAGGGAGGAAGCAGAAGTGCCCGCATGACTAATGGGAATGCCTGTCCTGTTGGGAATCGGCGTAGGAACGGGAAACGGCAAAAAAAACCCATACATTTCATGGCTAAACAGCAGAGTTTGCAATACTCACCAAACAAGAAACACTGATTGATACGATCGGCTTGTGGACCTTACAGAATGTTGCTAATTTTTGATGATGAATTTTCCCATCCTGCAGAGCCAAGAGAAACTGTTCACTGATGGAGCATGGCTGGACTCCATTCCAGCTTTCATTGGGTGAGAGGAGGGATACACCCTGAAGTGGCTGCCAGCTTATCACACAAGCCAACACCGACACAAACGACCATACTAACTCCTAGAGCCAATTTAAGAATCACCAACTAATTAAACATGCATCTCTTTGGCGAAACTGCAGAACTCATTTCCACGCAGCAACCTGGGTTTGAATCGAGAACCTTCCTTCCATTAGGTGACGACTTTAAAGATGGCAGTAAAAAAAAAGCTCATCTGCTGCCATGACCCATACGTTTGAGTGGCTGTTCTTCAAAAGGTCTGTAATTGGATTCACAGCCATTCACGTCAAAATGCCCTTGGTCTGAACCCCATATTGCTATTAAAACGTTCATTGCTACATATATAGAGAAAGGGTTGTATATACAGCAGAATATGAAAGCTTTCATGAGTGCATTTGTAGGTGTCCTCAAGAACGAGACAGTGAAATACCTTGTTTACCTGAACAAGGTTTTAACGCTTCTTCTACAACAAGTAAAGAGCTTTTATTTACTTAAAAGCCATCCAAACCGCTAGATTTTATTTCTTTAGTAGAAAAATGGGGGTGGGGGAGACAAAAGCAGTATTTTTTTGGACAGGCTTTGTGCTCATTTATATAAGTCTTTAAAATGAATGTCAAGTTTTGCTTGGAAAAATACTTGAGAGGCTTTCTGACAAACAACAAAACAGGGTTTTTCAGATGCATCTTTGCATTATTTAATGACATTTACAATCTTCTATATTTTAGGCCACATCTAATGTTGCTAAGTCATACTGGCTAAGATGTAGCAAGACTTTGTAGCATAAGATCCCTATGTAGTTCCTATAAAATGACTTTGTTAGATGTGAAAAGTATAAGTTAAAAACCCAGGACATGAAGGTGAATACTTTAAGACTGACAGCATGTAGCTATAGTTTTTGCAATGCGCTCAGGCTTTGTACACTTACAGAATAACAATAGGAGTCTAATCCGCTGTCTTTGATTGAATATTAAGTTGGATTGTCTGCACTAGTACTAAGACTGCACTTCTCTCCCTTACAGACATGTTGCTTGGAGCTTGCCAGCTGTAGTTTTGCTGTTACACACCTGGACTTTTTCACAACAGCAAATGTTTGGAAAGGTTTTCAAACAGTTATTTTGGTTGAGAGCGAGGGAGAACTGTAGAAAACTTCTTGCAGCTACCTGACAGGCAGTGTGCAGGAATGAGCGGAGTAAAGGAAGCACATTACGTTAACACTTAATGTTAAATTACTCAAATGGAATAATCTTAGTACATCTTGATAGCTGTAATTGGCTCAGGCCTTGTTGATGGGGGGACAAGTGATAATTTATAATATTTTAGCTGTCGTTAATGACAATGAATTCTGGTTGTCAATAAATGTATTAAATAGTTACTGTAGTGCATATATCTAACCTTAGCACAAAAGTTAAAAAAGTGCTTAGGGTATTTTAGGCATGCACCGATATAGAAATTTGGGTCCGTTTCTATATCCGATATTAATATTGCTAACCGATAATTACCGACGTTATATATATTTCACAAAAGCAACCACAGACTTCACCATCACTTCTCTGTTGTAGTTAAACTTCCCACAATCCTTTGATGCCTCACTACCACTCTCACACGACCAGAAGCAAATGGCAAAAATAGACATAAATTGTTAATATCAGCCCTGTTTTATTTATGGGATCGATATCAATATGTTGAAAAATTACCGATCGATACCGCTGTTGGTGCCAATTAACACTATCATTCATCCCTAGTTTGTTGGGGGGTTTTGGTGTTGTTGTAATACAGTTTATTGGTAATAAACAGTTGTAAAACCTGTTTATATCTCTTCAATTGTTCCTGTAGTTGTGTAGAAAATGCAGCTGTGGATTGAGCAGAAAAGTTAAATAAGTGCATTATGCTCACTGTCTCATCCTCTCCTCTGCAAATGTGAAACAGCATCTCTTAAAGACAAATAAATAGGCTCTCTACCAGTTTAAATGTATTTCTAAGAAGCATTGTTACAACCAAGAAATTATCAGCCTGGCACAAATTTCCTTACATTTTCTTCTAAGTTTACTTCTTCTGAGTTCAAAATAATAAATACTTTCGCTGATCACACCTAAAATATTAAATTCTACGTTGAACAGAGATTCTTTAAAACAGTTTGAGGTTTGTGAAACTTTTTTTTGTGGCATTTGGAGGAGGAGGTTGTGACAAGTTGAAGTCAGTTTACAAGATGTAATCTTCTGTTTCAGTTAGTCAAGTCCCTGCCGCAAGTGTGAGCAAGTAATTTAGCACTTCTGGTGCGAGAGCAAATTCATATTCAATTCATAGACTACACAAGCAATGAGTCATAAACCACCTGCTACTACACCTGCCAGATAAATCTGTTCTTGTTTACAGTTGGCATTTGAACAGGTATTAATTTATTTACGAATCCAATACAGCAAACACATGAGAAATAGTGAGCATTAACATGCATTTTGCATATTTATATCACATATAGGTATCGGTACTCAAGAGAGCAGCACTAGACGAACCATTTTTCTCTTGGAAAAAAGTGTGCTCACTTTTATACTTTTGATTATATTATAGGCATAATACCAAAAAAAATGATCCAACCATAGCTGGCATTAAAAAGAAAAAGAGCAAGGAAAGCCCAAGGTTGTGTTTTGCATTCTCTGTGAAGAGCTACTGCCAAGGCGTGGTCAGTTTTCACAGCAGCTCTACTAAAGGCAACAGATGGCACAGAGGCACCTTATGACATAAACATGAGCTTCCACACACACTAATACGCACGCACACGCCCACTCCCCCACACACACGCACACACCTTGCTGGCCAATCAGGGACTGGACAGTAAAAATAGACACCGGGACAAGGCTAGCCCCCAGAGAAATTGCAGCACTACTTCTTAGGGCTAGAGTTCCCAGAGAGAGACAGAGGGGAGAAAAAGGAGGATCACCAGTTGCAGCCACATCATGGTCTGGCCTAACGCATACATTGGAGAAGATGAATTTTGAGGCTAAATGATACGGCTAACTATTAGCACAAAATCAGTCAAATGATAATGTCATTTATTTTTAGCAGCTTAGCACAAAATACTTAAGGTAGATGCCTACAAAGGGTTGAGCTTGACTAAAATGTATTTTATCAGGTCTGAAGCAGAACAGAGAGTATAACTTTTCACTTTAGAGTAGCAGGTCAATTGAGTTTCTGTTTTAAATTATGTGAGGTGAACTACAGGAATAAAATGATCAGAGGAAAAGCAAAAAATGTGACCTCATTCAGGAAAGACACTTTTGGGCAAGATGTTCAAACTTTTTTTTTATCATACTTTCTCTAATTTATTCCATCTGTTTTATGTCCTTATATTTCCCAAATGTGCACAAGATATGAATTTCCAAGGCAGAGAAAAAAATACATACAGGTAGGAATCACAGGTGCTGAACAGTTTGAAAAATATGACCCATTATATTGATAGCATGAATGTATAACCTACTTGGGGAATGGATGGTAATCTGCCTGCTGTTGGCACAAACTCTGACGGTCACAGCCAATCAAACGTGCACGTAAACAGATTAATATCAGAGGACTACAGCCTGGTTATTCGCTGTAAGTAAGCACGGCTTTTTATTTCAATGCTACACACTTCCCCACTTGTTTAGGGCTGCAGCTGTCATTTTGTTTAAATGAGATCACTTTGGGACCGGCAACCTTACAATACGTCCCCTAGGCCAAACAACAGTGCTGGAATTGTCGGAAAACGTGTCACCCTGTCATTAGATAATATCTGGAACCCGAAGCAATGCAAGAGCAACACTAAAGAGGCCTCAACTCGCAATTTCAAATTACAAAAATGATTTCAACACAACCTTCCTCTAAGCTAAGAATTTAATTAAGTTCCACAAGAAACTAATGTTGAAAACAAGGGTGGATAGTTGTTATTATTTTTTTCCAAAGGTATTAAAGTGTTTATTTCAACAAATACTGAAATCCAGCAGACATTAAAAGCCTATTTATTTCTTACCAATATGATGGGTGTTCTATATTAAAAAACAACCATTTTGGTTGTAGTAGTTCGGGGATAAAAAGCAATCAGAAAGTAATATCGACAAAGCATTGCAAGAATGTTGCAGAAAATAGAGATCCTTTACTATTAAATGTCTCGAGTTTTTACATTTTTTTTCTAATAATCACAGAAATCAAACAGTCCATCTCCATCAGACCAGCTTTTTAATGTCACAATTGCTCTAAATCATTGACTAAATATATTAATATATAGATTAAATGCGTATTTTTAGTGCATTGTGGAGAATGCATGGATAGTTATCTTTAACAGAATAAAAAATGTGCCCACACCGATGCATTTATCACAAATTTAATCAGTGCCATGTAGGCCTGTCACGATAGCAAATTTTGCTGAGCGATTAATTGTCTCAAAAAATTATTGCGATAAACGATAATATTGTCTGAAGACCTTTTTACACTGATTTAATGGAAATGATGTAATAATGATGTGATTTCCTGCCAAAGATTGATACACTTTATTTTCAAAAGAATATTTAACACTGGAACTGATAAACAAAATAAACAAAACAACCAAAAACAAAATGGATTCTCAGTCTCCATTAATAAAAAATGTACTTGATAAAAACTAAACAACATAAAGCCAAAGTGGAAATAAATCGTGCATTCAACCAAAAGAGTGCAGATTATGAAGTCTGTATATTATGTTGCCCTTCAGTAATAATTAGATTTAAATAGAGAAGATGGTCATATCCACTACCTGATGCAATAGTTCACACTACATGATTTTTTGCTCCTATTTTTCCCCTTATAACAATCTTAAAACGTTGGTCTTTCTAAGATTGTGTGGTGTGTTATGGTAGATCATCGTTGCCGCTCCGATCTAAATCAGGGGTTTTCCCGACTGGGAGCTTTAACTACACCTGTTGAATGTGACAGGCAGCCAATCAGAAAGCGCGGATTCTCCTCTGTGTTTTCTGAGGGGAAATTACGGAGGGGAATCCCAAACAGCTGATACGGCGCAACCCGAAGTCCAGCAGACATTGGAGATGATATGTGGAAACAACATTAATGTTTATTCAACATGCAAAGAATATAGAAATGACAAGAGGAGGAGTTGGAGCGAAATTGCTACTGCAGTTGATAAACCCGGTAACTTTTCAGCTGTTCTTCGTTAACGTGACGTAAATAGGTTCTAATGATTTTCATTCAGTCAGGACTTTACGCTGACACTAGCCACATGCATTGCAGGTAGATTGTAGTAAAGCATTGATTAATGTCTGGTTTTAAAATTAGTTCACTTTACTAGTAGCCATTATTTTGTGCCCATTGTTGGACACCACACGGCAGGAACGAACCCGATCGAACCGTTATACCTAGGATTTCTGTCAGCTAATGTTTGGTCTGTCAGGTTTTAAAAATGGGCCGACAGCTGTAAGATCGTGTCCTGTGCTGCTGGGCTTTACACTAAGGAAATGAGGAAGGGAGGGTCAGTGGAGAGCACCGGAGTTGAGCCTTTTTTCATTCAGTCATCAACAGAAAGAGAAAAGGCCGGAAGAGAGGATAATGGCGATAACTGAAATGACGTTGATAGTTTTAATTTATCGTACGATTAATCGATTTATCGTTTATCGCGACAGGCCTAGTGCCATGCCATAACACATTGCCTTTTTACATGACATGCAACCACATAACTCAAGAATAATTCTTTAAATTAATTTATTTTCTTCAGAAAGTTACAATTACATGTTTCATACTACGGCTACCGTATATGAATTCATCACCAATTTTTTTTCTTTAATCCAATCATTCACGTTCACACCTTTTATTTGCTCTGCTTGATTGCTAATGACTTGCAAATCCCATTTACTTCAATCCAGTTTTTCACTTCTCATTCTCATTCAGTCACCCCCCCACCCCCCCAGTTTCTTTTATTGTTTATTCTGTAGTATCGATGCATGATGTTTCTAGTTTCCCCGACATGATGCTTTGACATTCTCCTCTGTTACAACCTCACCGTTTTGTTTGTACTTGTTCCCAATTTTAGCAATATTAGCCAGGAAGGCATCACCATCTTTCGATATGCAACATTTTCCTTTTTGTTGGATCGCATGAGGATACTCTTGTCGGTGTCATGCTTCTTGTCAATCAGCCAGGTGAAAGAGCTTGTTATGGTCTGAAAGGATTTTCTGTCAAATTTAGACTGAGTTCTCCATTGTATTTCTGCTACAGTACTTCTATGTAGCAAATGGTACGCAGTTGGAAAAACCTCCCCCTTTAGTTGGTGCCCCATTTGTAAACAGAATGTATTTGTTAGTTCCATACTCAATTATTGGACTTAGTTTGGGTAGAAAAAAATCTGAATCAAGTTATTGTTATTTCTGTGAAAAAAGCCCCTGTGAAAACATGATTGCATGTGGCATTCATCCTTTGTCTGTATAAAATCAGGAAGCGTAATGTAAATTATATCAAGAACTTAAGGCTGGACAATAAATCAGTAACAATATACATCACAATAGACATGTGATCAATATCAACAGATAATACATCTCACAGAATATTCAATACATACATCTGTCAACTCTGATCCAGAACTGCACGGCATTCTGGGATACGCAAACATAGTTAAGACTTTAGTTGCTAGCAGCACCAACTAACTCGCTCACTCTTTGGTTACCTAGCAACAAACTATTGAGTTACTTATGCAGCAGCATTTTCAGGTTTCGCCATTGTGCCTCATAACGGCTAAAAAAAAAAGCGTTGATAAAATAGGAATGTTTGGCAGTATTTCAGATATTTACAACAAAATACGAATCAATAATTATCAATATTGACAATTATCGATATCAACTTATATGAAACGATTATATTGTGATACGTTTTCCACCCATATCGTCCAGCCCTCAAGAACTCAACGCTAACTCACCCATTTTTATACCCAAACATTGTGTGAATAGATTTACCAACACTGGAGAGTCATGCGTATTGCTATGGCGATATCACTTGCGATATATTCCTACTTCTGTCTTTCTTCTCTTTTTCATCTGTGCTTCCATCACTCTGTGACCTTTAGCATTTTGGGCAACGTCACTTGTGTCCAGTTTGAGCATCTACTGCTGTGAGACTCTATCCAACTGCCTAAATATAACTTTAGCATGAAAAATGCAAGTTCACAATACGTCAAATATAGAAGGCAAGACTTGTGTCACTGCAAATAGTCCTTTGTGATGTGAATATTGCAATTACAATAAATTAGCGATAGATTATGCAGCCCTAATGCATTGCCATTGACTAAATATACAATGTTTGATGTCAAGCATGCCGAATGTTCCATCATGGTGGTTTAAATCCTCCCTGGCCCTGTTCAGTCTAAGTGTGTTCTGTGTGTTGCTGTAGCCACTGAGGCAGACAAAGCAACCATGTGCTGTCATAAGGTAGAGAACAGTCCTTCAAAGACACATCCTCCTCTCTCTCTCTCTCTCTGCTAATGATGGTTGTTGTAAAAGAACCTCCAGTGGGAATAGGTACACAATTCACCAGAATGCCACCGAGAAAAAGGTAGATTATTACAGTTTGCTAAAAGCAAGCATGCTGCACAGTCACAGATTTTTCATTTTGTGTAACCTGTACAGATGTTTAATTAAAAACGCAAAATCCTGGCAAGATTTTTTTGTTTTTTACCCTAATCACCTTCAGTTTCCTTTTTCTGTGAAAGTCATACTTAAAACCAAATGAAATTTTTCATTATGTAAATACTGATATTTAAATAAAATCGTCTTATATTGTAAATCCCTTTAAACTGCCTATTTGAACAATTTTACATTTTAACTAAACAATACAAAGTAAGATTTAAAAAAATGCCTCTGAGACCAATACTATTTAAAGTTTCCACTTCTTTTTACTTCACTGAAATGTAGATGGATTTCATACAACACAACCTACATAACGGCTAAGTTATTTATTGAAGAGAGATGAGAAAAAAGCCACTTTTTTTAAAGAAAGTTCCAAGAAGTTGACTTTGAAGTTTCCCGAAACTGTTTCACACTGTGGGAATGTTTTTCTTTAGGAGAGACACGGAATCTAGTCAGAGTTAATGGGATGAAGGATGGGACTGAAAAAAGGGCAAAGATTGACCTTCCAATGAAGAATCTGGTTCAAGTCTTAAAAATTGCTGTTCACAGATGTTCTCCATCCTATGTAACTGAATGTGACATATTCAGGAACAAAAGTCTGTCTTTAAACGTGCAAATATGATTGAGACGTATCCCAAAAGGTTTGCTATTGCAACAAAAGGGTTACAAAGTATTAACTCAGCTCGGCTGAATCAAAGACGCCTTTCATATGTTTGCTTACAATTACATTTGAAAAGCATAAATCTATCTCCTTCCTTCCAAAACCCAAATAAAATACATCAAAGTTTTGTCCTTTTTTTTATTTTGCATAGCACTGCATTATAAACTAAAGCATAGAAACATAACATTTCCTGTCTTGCTTTATCTGCATTTTTTTTTTTTATTCGTTGAATAGTTTAAATGTGAACTGTGCAGACAGCTTGCGAGGCAGTGAGCTGCTTCTTACTTGATTAGTTAAGATAGTTTCGTTTGCTTCACAGGCCTTGTCATCTTCTTTTGGTTTTTATGGCATTAATGTTGAAAAGCCGGACAATAGGGCTCATGACACATCCGGGCTGCTGGCAAAGAAAGCAAGATGGCTTTCAGGCAGCTGAAGTCAATGAGTCATACTCCATGGAGCTCCTTCAGGGGGTTTGAAAGCCATGGTAAAATAGATCATGACAGACGAGCAGTGTGATGCCAAATTTACAGTGGATACAGAGAGGCTAGGCTCAAATAAATGGCACTATGTCTCATTTTTCTTTCAAATATTAATAAAATTCTGATGCGAACAAAATGCCAGTTGCTTTTTTTTTTTTTTTTTTAGATTTCTGTGTTGTATTATATTTAGTCTAAGTGGAGTGGAAGATAAAACATGACATAAACAAAGTATACCCGAAAATGAAGCTGATGAGTGCTAACTGTAAATATTCTTCTGTGACATTTAACACAAAAATGAAGAAAATTAGTAAGCATCAACACCAAGTTCAATACTTTAAATTCATCAGGGATCACTTATACTTTGGTTCACCACATAACTGCATCTGAATATTACAACTATGAGCTGCTTAACTTTTATGAAAATACTTTCTCTGTAATAAAACCCCTTTTTGCTTACATCGGTTACAAACACTTGGATAATTATCAACGACAAATGGCTTGCTCTTTTTTACAGAAAAAGAATACTTTTTCTGTAAATAAAACCATAAATAAATTCTGCAAAGCAATGTCTCCTTATGAGTATATGCAGGGAAAACTGACAGGATGTATTACATATAAAAATATGTCTAGAAGATAACAAATAAAATCATTTCTCCTGATGCAGGAAGGAGGCTCTCTATGCTCTAAATAGTAAAAGATTAGCAATCATTTCAAGCTCTTGTTTGGAATGTAATTGTATTTCTCCCATTTATAAAGATAAATCATCATACATTATATTGTTGAAAAGTTTCAGTAATTTGATTCATAATGTGAAACTTTGAAATTATATTGGGTTTTTGTTGTTGCTTTTTTTACCTAGAGTTACATATTTCAAGTGTTTATTTCTGTTCATTTTGATGACTATAGATTAAAGCTAAAAGAAAAACAAAATTCATTTCCTCCCAAAAATGGATATAGCAAAAGACCAATTTAAAAAAAACACAAAAGACGATATAGGAATTTCAGCCAAATGAAAAGTAAGATCATGTACTGGGCCATCATATTAACGTCCCAAGTACTTAGTACTCTGCTGGAACTTTGTCAGGGCTTATCTGATTACACTGGCCACTCGTGGTGCTTTTACGTGACGGTCACATTCACCCAACTACAATCACAAACAGGGTCATATAAGGATTTAAGTACATTTACGTGAAAACCCACAACGTTCTGATTGCAAGAACACCACTCTTCCCGCTGAGCCACAGTTGCCAGATACTGCATCACGCAGCATTGGACAAAGGTGATAAGGCCTGTATCAAACCATTTCGACAAAGGTCTGTGCAAAGTCTTGTCTGACTAGTCTAAAGTTTGTTGTCGTGCTCTATGCGGAAATGCACTGAGACAGCAATGTTGACATTTCTTTCCAACTAGTTTGCTTCCACTATCTGGTTTTTGTATCAGAAAGGGACATAAATACTTTTGAGGAACAATTATCTGACACGTTGACAAACTATGTACATTTGCATAATTCTTCACCAAATAAGTCCTATAAAAAATAAGACAGGCAAATGGCTTATAGTTCCTGGATACAAAGTGAAAAGTCGTTCACAGAATAGGCTGTCGGCAGAAAAGTGTGGCACTAGCTCCATGAACGTTTCGTAAAAGCAAACTAGAGAATGCATGACGGAAGTGGAAATCTTCGCATGATGCACACTGTGCCTCACGTGGTCTTTGCCATTGCATGAAATGTGTGCGCAAATATTAACGTCCCAAAACCTTGTAACTGTGTGTCGACTGTTCGATATCTATCCTTTTTTTTATTAGTGCTATGTAATATTCCATTTCCTAATAAGTTGGACTGTGAGTTATGGGTATTAGATATAAAAAGTAATCATGATAATGAACAGGAAAAAAATGCTTGAAATATATCACTCTAGCACTGTGTGATGAATCTGAGGATCAGTTTACAAATTGAATTACCTGAATAAATTTAATTTACTTTTTACTTCAATTTATTGAAATTCACCAGACAGCTTTAGAGAGGGGAATGGGATCACCATGTCAACCTGACAGACGGAAAACTACTCTCCAGACACAGCCAACCAAAAATGTACAATAATATTCCTCCATTCTCTAATTATGCCGCTATAAATTGCCGGCACAATGTGTTCAGCTCACGTCTTCATTCGTTTAATTTCTAATTACCACTGCCAGCATCTACTCCAAAGTTAAAGGGTAAAGTTGAAAATGTGAGAAGCATTTATAACATCAGAAAAGCGTGGCTTGCACCTCCTCACACTCTGTGCATTGATTAAAAGCTTGTCAAGTGTTTCACAGAGAGCTCAATCTGTGGTTCAACAATAGCCCACAATTGATTTTCATCACTAAACCAAAGGGTTTCAAGATAAGCTTTAATTTCATTGCATGATGGTAATCGTTGGCCGACATGGATTTTGCTTTATGTTAATGGCTGCTGAGCAATATAAGATGCCAACATGCAAAAGACAAATCTTTATTGAAGTTGTATTACTTTCTGCATCGTCTCGTTTTACTTTTATAGAGCATCTGTCCACTGTAAAAAAAAAAAAAAGTAAAATAGCTAAGTTAATTAAAAACAGACTGTACTTGTGTGTAGCTCAAAATCATATGAATGCTGCTAAATAACCGCATTGTGAATTATCTAAAAGGGTAAAACGCTAGCTTCATCTGACAATTTAATTTGTATGTTACTTTCCAAGGCAGCTGCTACAATATCCAGAGGCTTTAGCATTTCAAAACAACACCCAAGAAATTGAGTCATGCAGGTGTTTTTCTTTTCTTTTCTCTTTTTCTTTTTTTTTTATTCTAGGCGAGCTGTTACCGAGCCCAGCAATATCCAAACACCCTACAGGCTTTCAGAACGAATCTCATCCATCACATCCACTCCAGCAATGTGGAGTTAACTGTAGTACCTCTGCCTCTTCGATGGATACTTCAGCTACACTTCCTGCTCAAACCTCTGGTTTGAGCAGGAAGTGTAGCCAGGTTCATGAATTCCACTAAGTGCAGCTTTTGATGATACAGCCGGTTAATGTTAGGAATCCACAGGCCTAAATAAGAAAAATACAACCTAAATTGGTTCTTCATAGCCTCTGGAGATTGCTTGCTTCCATGCCCAAACGTCACTGGCTACAGCTGATTAGTTATGGCGTCTGTGTGAAACAAGGAATGGAGTCTGCAGTAGATCAACTAAATGTGTTTTGTCTGGGGCTGGGCAATATGGTGAAAAAGAAATTTTTATCATGATCAATTTTCACTTTGATTATAGTGCAGAATTTAACTGTGGTGTCATGGTGTACCTGTGTGCTTTTGGGTGGTTAATTTGCTTGTGTTGACTTACTTTTGAGCTGCATTTATGTGGTCAGAATTCATATTTATATGCACATAACACATCATTACATAAGCAACGGAGGGCCTCGATTTTTCACGTCTCACTTACATTCTGGTCCCCTTCAGCTGGCGAGCAGCTGGACTCAGTGAAGATGCTGTGGTCAGATCCATTTCAAATTTCACTGAGAATAATCAAGCCTCACATTTGAGAGTGAAAGGTTATATTCACTGTTACTGTAATATAATATTCCCACTGTCTTATTCTATCTGCCTTACAACAAACACGCATTCTTAAGTTACCTGCTAAAAATGATCAAAATGTTCCAACAAAGTACTTATATGACAGATTACTAACATGAGACTGGAAAGCTGAGCTGATGTTTGTCTGTTTGTGGGAAATCAGTCAAAGTAAAACAAGTTTCACAATGATTTTTAAGAGAAAACAAAATCATTGTGGAGTTTTTGCACAAAGTGAAGTTTTTGTCTTCTCAAGCCAGCATTAAACTCTGTATTCCCTAGAAATGTGGATCTTTAACCTTACTGTGAGATTTCCAAAACGTTCTTCTAAGTCCAGAATATTCCATGATAATGGATGTTAATGGGTGATTTTTTTACACATGATAATCTGGTAGACTTGCTTACATTAGGGACCAAAATGGTTACAGTTTCAATTAGTGCGGTTCGCTTTCACACGGCACTGTATCAAACAAATTAAACCTTTCAACAAAAATGTTCACTCTCTCGCCTGTGGTGGCGCTGCACCCAGAACCACTAAACAAGACACTGAGCGTAACCTTCTTCTTCACAAGATGTAAACAAAAATGGAATGGCATCAAATGTTCGTGGTTGTAGGATTTCTCTTTTGCCTTTTGTAAAAAACCACGACCCATTTTTCCCGCTATGGCATTTGATTTGACTGGTCTTACCCGGAATGCCCTGCGCTAGTCCACTTCCTGCTTTTGGAGCAGTCTCCGGTTTGGCTTGGCAATTACAAGCATTCAAATTGCGTTGAAGTTTGCTTCAACCAGAGACCTAGGTTTTTAGGCAGGCCACAGTTCAATGTTTTCGGTCCCATAAAAGTTTGATTGCGTATTCATGCCTCCCCAAATGAATGAGACTGTCTAGGCAAATACACCAGAGTGCAATTACAGCAAACTAAACAGGGCTGGTATGAAAGCGTCCTAAAGCTCAAAAGGAACCTCTGCTGCACTTTGCTCTGCCTTCTTATTATCTCCTGAAAGTCACACTCTCTCACTCACAAGCTAAATAAACTTCAGACATGTCTTAATATTGCGTTTATAATAACTTGTTGCTCATCTAACCTTCCTCTGACTTTTTAAGCACTTCCCTAATAGTGGAAATACCTAGCTTTGAGTTGTCTTCACTCAGTTTTAGTGCTCATTGTTCACATGAATGTTTAATAATCAGAAAGAGCCAAAAGCTGTTGAAATTTTGTGTCTGACAGCAATTAAGCTGAAAATCAGTGGAATTCTATCAACAGCCAATTGCTTCAGTAAAAATAATCAGTAAACTCCATAAAATTACTTCTTTGGTTGGAGGTTACAGTTAAAAGAAATTAGGAGCAAAAGAAAAAAATGCTAATGTCACAAGAGAGCAAGCAGTGATGAGACAAATGTCAGGGAGATGGTGCAATTTCCTTAATTACTTATTCATTATTCATGGGGATCAATCGCCAGAGGCCTTTGTCTGCTGTCCAAATAACAAAGGTCACAGTGGATGTTAAGATTTCAGGCTGCCCTGTGTCAAAATTATCAGCCTGCTACAAAGTTCCTACTAAATTCAGAGAATTGTTGAAATATTTCAGAGTGTCTTGCCTGTGAATGAAAATAAAAATTGAGACCGGAATCTAAATGAATTCAAATCATGTGATCAGTGTGTGACTGATAAATGTGCCAAAAAGCATCTGTACTATGAAATAACTATTCCTATTGAATATGACTGTACCTAAAGCTCCCAAATTTGTAGATACTAAGCAAATGTGAATAAACAAATTTATCCGCCTTGTCAAAAGTAACAACCTGATTCAATCTCAAGAAGGGATTCATGAAATATAAAACCCAAGCTAAGTCACAGTAAAGCGCAAAGATGCTTAAATAGCATGTTTCCCCCAGGTCAATCATAAAAATAATAATGTAAAGTGTTTTTCTTATGGCACACAATTTTTTGTAGCAAAAATAACACTACATTTTAACGCCTATATTGATTTTAAAAACTATAATGGTAACACTATTTGATGCCTTTAAAACATGCTTGTGTATAATTTGCAGTTATGTTCTATAGAAAAATCAACAAACGGAGACTCCGGCAGCAGAAAGGGTTGATGTCTTTTGAGAGCCCGACACAAACATCCCTTGTAGATGTTAGAGATTTAAAATGCGATTTCCAAATATTAATTCCTTCCACTGAAAGCAAATCAATCTACTAGAGGTAATGGTTTTGTACAGTATTCTCCAGGGATTTTTCTTTTACACAACTGGTGAGTGATGTGAATAGTTCTCTCTAAAAAAAGATTGTGGGTTTCGACCAGGCTAACCTCTAAAGGGGTGAAATAGCATTTGAAAAATTGCTTTAAAAATGCCTTCTATGCTGTGGCATCATCTCACCCTGGAAAAAAATAAAAAAATAACTTTTTCACACAAAGCCATGTAGGTTTGGATTTTTTCTTCTCTCTTAACAATAAAAACTCTTATTTATAAGCTGCATTTTATGCTTACTTGTGTTGTGTGACTAATGTTTAAGTTGTCTTGCTTTCTGAAACATTAAAGCGTGAAAAATATAGGAAATTAGGAAGGGGGCACACCACTGTGTATTGCCATGTATGCTTGCATTTCAAAAGATATTGTACATAGATCTAATCATGATATTGTACATAGATCTAATCATGAGGAAAAGAAAGACACCTTATGGAACATGAAGTACAGTACCGTCTGTCTTGTTTGTGAATTCACAATGTCCTGCCACACTGTGACCAGGTACTTAGCTTTTCTGACATCATAGTCTTTTCTTATTATTATTATTTGTCCATAAAGAAACAACTGACCTTCTTTAGATCAAATTTAATTTCTCCAAGATTTTCATCAAGAATTGATTAACTGAAATAATGAGACAGTAGAAGATCAAGTAAGTTTGTGCAGTATGTGTGGCGTATGATAAGTGCGGCACTCTAGTAGCTGAGTTTTTCAACAGGTTGGTTTATGTGGTGATAAAATAGTGTAAGCTAGCATTACATGCAGAGTAAAGTAATGTGGGGCTTTATTTTCTAATGGTATGTCTTTAAACACCCATAAAATGAAACATTGAGCCCCAGTAATGTGGCATGAGTATAAGGCAGATGTGGGTTGAATGTCTAAAGTCAGGAAACTGCAATAGGAAAAGTTCCTTAAATAAACTTGCCAATATCTTGTCAGAGTAATAAAACTGGAACAGACACAAACTAAGGCTGGAATAGGATCTATGTTTATTTTGCCACTACACACAGTGAGGAGGATGGTAAAGAAAAATAAATAAAAAAAAGTTGCTGTTGTCAGAAAAAAGTCACAGCTGGAGAACTGCAGCGCTTTTTTTTCTGTGGAGGGTGATGCCACTGCGACAAAAACAGGATAAAAAATGAAAGCTTTTTTTCTAATCTTTACTATGGTTACAAATTATGGATTGTGTTAAACCATTTCAACAGGAAGACACGTTTATAATAATAAAAAAAAAAAATAGATTAAGGAAATCATTACCAAGTTTTTATTATTTTCAATGTAATGTGTGTAATTACTCCAAAAAAGAAAAAAAAGAAAGAAAGGAGACAATTGGGTTCAGTTAGCAAATACCATCCACATAAAAAAAAATACCTCTGACACAAAATCAAATGCATGTAATAATCACTGTTACAAAGTGGATCCTGAATGTTGGATGGAAAAGATGGAGCTGGCAACTCTTCCCTGGAGATTGTCTTATTAAAGTGATCTAATTAGATTGTTATAAATAACCCAATTCTTTCCAGAATGACTTTGAATGCACTACTTAAGTCACAGACTTATTTTTGACACAATTTTGGCTTCATTATCTTCTTATCAAAATTATTTTAAATAATTTCCCTGACATTCAAAGACACATTCAAAGTATACTGAACAATATGCTTCAAACTCCTTTTCTCCCCCCCACATTTCATATTTGACTCTAAATATAATTTTCTCTTAACATTGCAGATCCAATTTGCAGTATTTGACAAGAATGTTGACTAGCTGCCAGATATTGTGAGGCAAGTCAGCGGAATAGCACACAGCAGAATCTGAATTACATTGAGAGATAAAACTTCAATAGATCTCTGACCTGAGAGAACAAGTGGGCGTCGTTTCTTCCCAACACTTGGGAAGAATTAATTATTGTATTATCTTTTTGTCAGAGACAAAAAGATAATACAATTTCATTTTAATTTCTACAGAATAGCATCCCTTAAGTGCCACTTCAAAAATAGCTTTTTCAGGAGATGAGCTGAGAGCCATGTGGAGCAACCTTTTGAAGAGCAGCCGACTTTTAAAAGTGGAGTTTCCAAATATTTTTACCAACCAGGTTATTAGCAGTAAAACCCATTTGAAATAAATAAATAAATGCAAATACTATTATATTTATTTATAATATTTCGATTTTAATTTCACTCCAGTTACGCTGAAAAATAATCACCGGCTTGAAATATTCTTGTTTATTCTGTGTTATGAAAATATATGTCTTGTTATCCAGTTAGGGTTTCCATTTTTTCATGAGAAAAAGCTGTTAAAGTAATCTTGGATATTTGACCTCTTTTTAAATAGATCATGACCCAGATAGGCAGAAACAAAAGACAAAGTAAAGACTTCAATGGTAGAACTTATTGAAAGCAATGAGTCAGTAACCAATAAGCCAGATATGCCATGCTAAGATTAAGAGTAGAGAGGAACTCAACAGGGTCAATGTATAGAGAACTATAATGTGTGTCAGCAATTTCCCTTCCTAAAACCTAATGGCTGGGTTGGCAGCTTGCACTTCAACCCTTTAGCAGCTTGCTTGCAGGTTTTAGGTTTAACCCCCGCAGGTGGACTTCAAGCCCCTTTAGCCTCCTTTCAAAAATCACAGAGAAACTAAGGAAGGAGTCTTGGTTTGAACTTTAAGAACAAAAATCTTAAACATCTTCAAAGTTCTAAAACTGTGTAGTACATGATGCCAGCTCAAAATGCTAAAATCTAACTAGAGACTCTTCACACTGCATAACGCAAGATGCCAGACCTCACAGCTTGTTGCTACAGCACAATCTCGTCCAACAGAACAAATGGTGACATCGGTGCAATGATCGATAGACGGCAGGTTTTGGGTGTGAACACTCACTCAAACGCTGTGGATTCTGAACAGAGGGTGGAGAGTATCAGGAAAATGAGACAGATGTGTAAATACTTCTGACAAGACATAAAAAGACCATTTTCAGATATCTCTTGCAGCAACAGTAAAGACGCACAATTTCCCAAGAAACTTTCTGATGCTGCTTGAAATTTGTGGTAGGCTATCTCAGGAAAGTGGTAAATTGGTGGCTGGTGAATTTGTAACCCCAAATGCCCACAAACCAACAATTTAACCCTACAGCCAGAGATTTTCTACCAATTCTTTCATGAGAAAAGACTTTGTTTAAGACAACTCATGCTCAGGACTGAGTAAATCTATGTCCATTTTACTCAGCTTTGGAAAGTTGCTTTTAGCTATGATGATATTTTCCAACATGCATTGTCCATTTGACTCGCTACTGTTGAATTAATTGCAATATTAGGTAGGTAACTAATGTAATATTACAAACTGCATCACTTGTGTTTAGTTTACCGATATAAATCCCAATCAGATATTCATGAACAAAATCAACTTGATCTGGAGTCAAAATGTCAGAATTATTAATGTAAAATAGTATTCTGTAACAGGAAAAATATTAATATTGTGCGTATTGAACTTATACATCTTGTTAATATCAAACTGTAACATTACTTTCATTCCAGATGTAGGGTTTTTTTTCTGAATGGTGCTCTACAGGTCCTTTTTTTGCATAAAACATATGATTTAAATCTCATCACTGTCATTTATTTATACTATGTCATTATTAATTGTTGTTCATTTTCTGGATCAAAAACTAGCAGTCATCAGACGATTTGTTCAGAGTTGTTAGATGCAAGGCCTGTGAGGGAAAAGCCACTCAAAGAGAACAGAACTTTTAATTGCTAAAATAGTTTCTATTTGAACTCAAATTAAAAGAGCTGAATTGCACAATTATGCCCAATTTATTGATGAATGCTTAGAACACTTTGAAGATCATTTTAATACACATTATCACTGTGTGAAACAGAATCAACTCCAAGTTCCCAGGCAATCGCTAAATCTGTAGAGAACTGTACTATTAGACAGTTTGCCACATTTTATGGAGTACATAAAAATGCCTGAGGCGTAACAATCCAAATGTCCCTCTCCTCTATGCATAGTGATGCATCCCATAGTGTTTCAATAATGAATGCACCATGATGTGCATGCATGAAGGGACGCATGCTGCTTCCCTTCATACTACACAAAAGAAAATGAGCGCTATATCATTGCCAACAGCATGCTGCTTTATTGAAGAAAGATAAGACCCCATTTTCTTAAATCAGACATAGTTTAAGCTCAAAAATACTGTGAGCTTCAGCTGATGAGGCTCATCTGTACCACTTGTAAAACCGGGATGCACTTCTCTCTGTTGCAGACAGTGGCACGACCATGGGCTCACCTTTTCTTTCAAGGGTCACTTGGTCCACAGACAAGGCAGTGATGACTCAGTTTAGTCTACAAGAAGCCCGGGAAGGTGCTCTCAGTTTATAATAGCCATTGGAAAAAATAGGAAATTAGTCTTTATTTGCAAGTGAATAGCTTTGAGAGAAAAGCAAATACATTTTGTGAAGATTTACATAAAGGGCCGGTAAACAGGAGCGGGGAAAAAAACAGCCTCGCTGAAATGGTTTTGACCAACGTCCTCCTGATCAATGGATATGAAGAGGCGGCCCCCTCAAATTTGTTACTGTGATATCTGGATTGTATCCAGATGGTTTAATGAAATATGAAAACCATAAAAGACAGATTAATCAAACCTACAGAAACCAAAATGCTACAAGGAACCTAGCTACACATGGAAGAGTGAAAGGAACCAACTGAATCAGAGAATGGTGGCAAACAAAAGTCTCCAGCTCTACAGCGACAGCAGAAGTTAATAAATGTTCAACAAGAGTCCCTTTTAATGAAACCACTGCCATACAGGAAATAAAGAAAGATGTGAGAGGACGTGATGTGCACCACTGTGGAATTTCTGCACGGTCTCTGGAGCTTTTAAAATTAGAGAACAGCTGAGGCAGAATGCAGGTAATTGCATTAGCAAATGAGCAAACTTGATTCAATAACAGCCTGTTCTATTTTAACTGTGCATTATGTTTGAGTAAAGTAATATACTGAGTAAACTCGTTGCGCATCCACCGACCACATGTGCCAGG
This sequence comes from Xiphophorus couchianus, assembly GCF_001444195.1. Taxonomy (NCBI): domain Eukaryota; kingdom Metazoa; phylum Chordata; class Actinopteri; order Cyprinodontiformes; family Poeciliidae; genus Xiphophorus; species Xiphophorus couchianus. Next base: position 25,983,442 of record NC_040245.1, on the reverse strand, counting down.
AAATGGAAACGTTATGTAGTGCAGACTTTTTGTCGATGTGACAAAGCATAAATTTTTCCTAAATAGATATTTTAATTTTAATCTGGGCAGATACTGAGCTGTGACAAGGCAGTATCCAAAGACTAACATACATTTTATGACTGAACTTGAAAATTGGACACGTTATACTGCTAGCACTTAGCATTCATCAACAGGTGGAAGTAAGAGTGTTGCTCAACATAATCAGCCAGCTGGAACACAGTGCGTTATAAAGCAAAAATATAATTTAACGAAGCTTCGAGGCAGATAATTTGCCTCAAGAAATATTATTAAATGAGGTACTCGACTCATTTGAGGAATAGTGACAGCCCTAGTATTAGCTAAAGGTGGTGTCAAGAACATCAGTAAATGCATTTGGATCATGTGTTGCACAAGACAAAAACGGGAAAACAATGACAAACTGTTTATGTAATAATCCTATTCAAAACATGTGATCGAGGAGCTAAAAATGTTCTACCAAAAGCAAAAAACATGATGATACTGCTAGGAAAACAATGGCCAGAATGTCATATGAACACAAAAGTAGTTGTCTAAAATACAATTTGTGGGTTGATATACCAATAAACAAGCATTTTGATCTATTCATTTCTGGATTTGACATCCTTGAACTTGGACTACAAAATTGCTGAAAGAAACAAAGATGCCAGATTTGTAAAATTGGCTAGCCAGAGGACCATGACCTTGATTAGCAGTTCTGCGGAAAACCGGTGTTGGTATGAAATTTACAAACTCTTGGCCTTGAAATTTTTCTAAAGGCTAGCCAAAACCACAACTGTAAATCCTTTTTAAACTGCAACCTAACTCCTGGCTCCATTCAAACAAACCAATAAGATTTTTTTTACAATTAATGTGGTTTACATACCAAAGATGAGACACATCTTGTAAACAAGGTATCAAGTTGTAAACTTGAAAATATTTAATATACAGATGTTTATCTGCTTGTACATCACGCAAGAAGAACAGGCGCTAAGTGACTTCAGTCCTTCACCTCCACTTACTAAATCAGTTAACTTTTCAACAGGATAATGACTTTAAAGATGCAGCCAGAGCAACTGTAAAATAGTTTAGATGAAAACATATTTATGTTTTGGTTCAAAGTACTGAGATCTGATTGAATATCTGTGACAAAAAGTGCTGTTTCTAAATGTACTTGCTAGATGACACATAATCCCAAAGGCTTTTCATTGGAAAATTACCTAGAGGTGTGAAAACTTGTGAAAGTAACTACAATGTCTAATTGAGCTGGTTAGCCAAGGAAAGCCTGATAAGTTTACTAAAAGGTTATTAAACATCTCTGACACAAAGCATTACTTGTCTGCTGCACCTTGTATATAATGTAAACAAGAGGTAGCAAATTAGAGAAATCTACATGGGGGCCAGTGCCAATTTTACCTCAAGCTGTCCACTAACCGTATAATTTTTAATTGCTACTTGACCAAAACAAATTGAATTAGTGCCTGAGACAGCAAAGAAATGGAGGAAACATCAGCGGTCTACAGTTTTCCATAGCTTTGTATTGTCCAGCTCTAAAGCAGAGAAAAGCCTTTTAATACCAAAAGGTATGCCAGCCTAACTAAGATTTAGTGCCCAAAGGGATCATGTATTCGTAGGGTGTGCCTTCCGTGGGTTCCTTTGATAACGGACAAAGATGCATAGCTCTAATTTCATGACAGAGACGAAATCTTACCGGGTTTCCAATTAAAAGAAAAGCAGGAGGAGTTTGAAATTAGGATTGCATTCTTTAGCAAAGAATGCAAGTTTTCATTAATCACACACCGTAGGAAAACACACCATCCTCCCCCATGTACTTCTTATTCTGTGCTGCATTTAATCTATTCTATACTCATGAATTAAAACTCATTAATATTAATCCCTAATATGAACCTCAAAGGTTGGACTTAAGGACACCACTGCCACAGAGGCTAAACATTTACAAACAACCGCTAATCCCCCAGTCTATCTCCCCTCTGCCAGGAAAACCCTAAGGAGACGATGTGTATGTTCCTCGTGCGGTGCCACATGGGGTCACGAGCACATGTAAAGTCATCTATTTATTGTCCCGAGGCAACAAATCGCCTCTGAACTCCCTCAGACCTGGATCTGTCTGTTCCGGTCGCCATCACCCAAAGACTCATGTCCTGACCAGAATGATTCCCAGCCTCCCCCACACTCATTCTTCCTTATTCCTGATCAAAGTGTTTGTTGTTTTCATGTGTCTTGGAAGTGATTTTAGTTTGATTCATATTAAACTGTTACTCAATTGACTTTGTAATGGTAAAGCCGAACAATATATTTGTGATATGAATGTGTAATTGCGAAGGGCTGTTTGGTTGGCTATCATCATATACGATGCGTTCAAACTCTGCTTGCCAATAACACCTTCAGCCAGTTGGGTGAATTTCCCTGTCCACACCTGAGATTAGTGACCTACAGAGCTGTGAAAAAGTAATTGCTTCCTAAATGTAACAATTGATTCTACCATGCTCCCTAGCAACAAGGGTGGTTTTTCATCAAACATTCAAAAACCATCTTTTTGTCATCACAAAACTCTCCTAGCAGTTTCCTAAATGTTTTAGGGATAATGGAGTTGGGTTTTTTTTAATTAGTTTGTTTTTGGTCACCATTGACTGCTACCATGAATGCCATGTTAGTCCACTGACCTTAAATGAAGCAAGTGAAGCTGGCTTTAGTAGTTGTTCAGGGTCCTTTTATGACTGCATGAGTGAGTCGTCAACACATTCTTGGAGTAAATTTGATAAACCGGTAGACCATCTACTGTTTGGAAGGCTCATCTTTTTTCGTATTTTTTTGACTTGTGGATAACGTCTCGAACTGAGATTTGCCATCTCTAAGCAGTCAAAGTCGTACAGATTGTTTTTTTGTTGTTTGAGGCCTCTTAGCCTACCTTGTGTCGTCAAAGTGTTCAATTTCAGTGATTCATTCTACAGGTTTGGCAGAAATCATTGCCTGAATGTTGCCAAATTTGTTAAAGACAAGGATACATTAACCATAAATAGATGAAATTGTGTCATTATTAAATGTGCATCCATATTTTCTAGTACTCCATTGACCTACCACATAAAACAAATACCTAAGGCAGCTGGTTAGGTCTTCTAGTCTAGTCACCTTTATGTTATTCTTTTTGCTATGACGGGAAAAACAACAGCAACTGAGTAGAAACTATAATATTTTACTTTTGGTTTGATTTCTCTGACAGGTTTTCTACAACAAGAAGCTTTTTATTCAATGTTACAGAGTTGTGTTTGACATTAGAAAGCACAAATCTCTTTAGTTTTGTAAAGTTTGCTGAAAAACAGAGTGACATTTTTGTTACAGAGTTGGTAAAGAGGTGATCACTCCCCCAACTGCACTGATGCCATTATAAATTTTGCCACGCAATAAATTCTGGCAGTAATTATTTAAATAAACAATAATATTGTTATTATTGACACCATTTATAAGTAATATGTTCATAAGGCATAATAATGCAAGTTCACCCTCTCAAAAAACCAATCAACTTTAATTGTGTAAAGAAAACTTAACACGGGAACTGAAACATATTTTAAATGTCAAAAAATTAAAGACAACAACCAAAAACCATAAATAAAATGGAAATAAAACAACAAAAAACAAGCGAAACTGGAAATAAAATGGATTCTGATATTGCTGTAAACAAAATTTCCCTATCACAATGGAAATTATCTAACTCATTTTAATTTATCACCCGACTGATTAATTGCTTACTGCGACAGGCTTAACTGCAGTAACTTAACATACTTAACATTTTCACATAGTTGCAGTTGGTGGGAACAGAAGTAAATTATCCCAAAGAGGATAATTATTTAATAGAAAAACAAATAGATTTTGCCAGGGAAAAACAGTTAAACCAGAACGATTAAATAAAAGCTCGGCTGCTTGCTTTAGGGGGAAAATCTAGTTTATTTTTGCCTCTGTGCACGATAGTCTGAAATCATTGCTTTTTATCAAATTGGAGCTGCTGGACTCGCAGCCGTTGCTTATAGCAGCGCTGGCTCCCATCCGCACAAAGCTAACGTCAGTCGTAAGGAGGGCTGGAGCTTTCCTAAGTCATCCTGCTTCCATCTTGCTTTGGAAACAGAGCAGCACAGAGCTACGTCATAATTTCCACATGACTGATGATGTAAGACAGCCTCAGTGAACCAACCCTACTGTAAAGCACAAAGCCGCTTTCTCCTATTCAAAAGGTGCCATATGGTGAGACGCAGAGACGTCCCACGATTTAAAGACGTTTAGAACTAATCTCTTATCTAGTCTGGCTTCGTTCTCTCCGTCTGTAATTCATCTTTGAAAATGGATCCATGTTTACGGTTATCAGTTGGAAGAGAATCAATTACAGGACAGGGAACAGAAAGAGGGTTAATCCCTCCTGGATCTCAGTTCAGTCATTAATGCTGCTAGCAATCCTGCCCTACAACCAGCAGTTTAAAGATGAGGATTTTATTTCATTTACATTCAACTACTTACAGCCATACATGTCGTTAGCAATGACTATTGCTAACATAAATGCAAATATTGCTGGATTTAACTGGATACAACATTCAGGTTTATGCAAAGACACAAGGTAATAAGGAAGAACTTCAATAAAAAAGTTTTGTCATTAGGGAAATTATTAAATCAGGTTTTTCTCAAAGTATTCTAGGATAGTATTTTATTTTAGGATTTCAAGAAAAGAGAAGATTACAAATATTCACATTATTTGGCACCGCAACATATTAAATAATTTGGTTAGTAATTTTAAAGCTGTGTCAACTTTACGTTGTGCAATTTTCCACTCACTAATATCTCTCCCCTAAACACTCACCCACGACTCTTGATTTGTGATCATTTTTGACATTATGGCTCACAGCCCAGAGTGCCTTTCTGTTAGGGGGTGGCACAAGTCCTTCAGAAATAAAAATGAAAAAGAAAAGAAAAGGTTGACTTTCATTTGTGCTTGAACTGTTGTCTATCTGGGTAGGCACACGGGTCGAAACAAAATATGGCACAAACAAACATTCTCTACAACTAGGAATTATTTTTTAAAAATAGTGTTAAGAATTGAGATTTATTATGATGATCATCCAGGAATTCGCAAAATCGGCATCATGTTTGGAATGGTTACCATGTGAACATTATTTAAAATATCAACTTATTTAAAAAAAGAATCAGTTATTAATTGTTTTTTTTTACAATTATGGTTTGTTGCTTAGTGGAACAATTCCTCTGGTGTATTAAAGAAACCTACTTGATAATGAGTATAAATTTATATATCCTCTTTATTTTGCCAATTTTATTACTATTACAATAATGACCACATATACTTGAGTGTGTGTCCCATGTTGAACCAAGTGAATTTAGCTATTCCCATGATTTTTGACAGATTTGGACTGCATTTGATCCTCGCCACTGTGATTTTAAAATGTTTACACAAGTTAAACCTGATCTGGATTACCATACACTAATAATTTACTCTACCAAACATGGTTTGGAATGTAGGATAATAATTCCTGTGAATGCAAATGAAGGATTTTCTGGGGGGGGGGGGTTGCCTTTGCATCACCTCAAAATGGCAACCGTGAAAAACACAGTAGCTATATAAATGGTTAGAACTGAAATTTCTGTATTAAAGGTACTAAAAACACTGTTTTGATTTGTATATCTACTTTTTAACAGATTTCCTAACTGACAGACAAACATAGAAATTCCAAAACAGTTCATAGATTTTCACTTCTTCTAAACGGTCGATTGTGCACATTTTGGACTTTTTTTATTCTATATAACTGCACATTCCTTTGGATTGGAGTGTGCTATATTTAATAACTGTATAATGTTGTATTTTTGCTCTTACTGTACAGTATGTCATTCGTACTTCTATTTTTTATATACGTTATACTGTTATCTTTGTGTGAACCTACGTTCTTCAACTGCCTGTCACTTTACTGCTGTTACACCTGAATTTCCCCACAGAGGAATATATAAAGGATATATATATATTCTTCTATTCTAACTAAAATGTAAAAAAAACGGGCTTTTGAATAATAACTGAATTATTATTAGCTCATGTGTATCGACAAATACCAAATTCTTACATAATAGCACATTTCTAAGCCATTTATAGCTCCGGGGCTCATTTCTTTTAGTTTTTTTGACCAAGCTTCCTTTCAAAGAGAGAACTAAATCTTCAAAGATAAACATTTTTTCTACATCTCAGCAAATTTCCCCTCGAAAAACTAAGTTTTCTTCAAAAATTCACAGGCACTCAGCAAGTTACTATGTGGGTTTCCAAGGGGTGTGTTTGAGTTTAATTGGTTGTACTAAATGGTTTTCAAACAACTAGGAGAGTTAGACCCATTTACATAAATGTACACGGTGATACTCAAGAGGTTCTTGCGGTGTCATTTATTTTTTCTTGATATTGTACCCAAAAAAAAAAAATGCAATGAGGGCTGTATTACCATGACAATGCAGAGAGAGAGCTCCACTCCCACTGCGTTTTCCTCTCTAGCCCGAGGAACACCCCTTCACATCGGATTGTACATGAAGGATTAAAAGGCTAACCCACGGAAAATCCTGAGCCTGGTGTAGCTAAGAGCACTACTTCTAACATAAGCACCACACACACACACTTCAGGAAAAGAAGGAGAGAGAGAGAAAAATCACCGGCGTTAATCAAAAGAGGGCGTGCAAAATGTCATTAAAATGTAATTTCACACAAACTCCCTCAATTAGACTTACGTAAGGGCGCGTTTAACAACTTAGAGGATCTCATTTCAAAGCCTGCATCGTGGCGTCAGATTACATAACAGATGATTCAGAGTGGAAGTTGTGCTTGCTGTGCATCGGGTGTAACCCACGACTGCCCCTGACAGACCCTTGATGTTCATGTGCATTGCAAGCCCCACCTCCAGGATGTCATCATCATACTGCAAACGGACAGGTGCACGTCAAAACACGTTTTTTTCTTCATTTATTACACACACACATATATATATAATTTTTGCACAATTTGTATCCTTACAAGTTAGTGACACGGTGTGCTTAGCGTGTTCGTTTCCGCGCACTTGTGTTTGTGTCCACACACACACACACGCACACACACACACACACACACACACAAGGGAGCCCCAGCATCACTCTCCATCAACAACAAACACGTCCCATCTGAGCAGAGAGCGCAACGGCCCACGTAGACACGACTCTCAAAACACAAACCCCAATAATCCCCGAGTCACCCTTCGCTATAAACACCGCGCTCGCACACGATTTTAATAAATCGTTCTAATTTATTTACTGTGTGCAATAAATGCAAAGTCAGCGCAGAGGTTGTGCCACGCGAGGAGCAGCGGGTTTTTTTTTTTTTGGTTTTTTTTTAGCAACCAGCTGAGTTGTGCTTTCGCGCGCGGGTGTGCGTGTATGTTTGTTTGAGAGAACATGAAAATGGCAACAGCAACAACAACAAGAAAAACATCAGCCAGCGAGCTTTCTTTACTGGACACACAGCTCTCCTGGAAGCTAATTAGCAGCAGTCGCAGCACCGTCACACCTGCTAAATAAAAGAGTGCCTGCGGTCCTGGACCACAAATAAAAAGAATTGGACGGAGTATTCAAAATAATTTAATTAAAAAAACACGTGAAAAATAGCATGTTAAAGATTCTTACCTGTGCTGCCCACAAGAAGCAAGGCTAAAAAAACATTCCTGGTCTGGACCATCTCAACTCCCGAGCAACGTGAACGTTAAACGGCGTAGCGAACGTTTAATCCCCGCTCTGCTCCCTTACAGTGATGCTGTCCGGGCTTCCCTTTCTTTTCTTTTCTTTTCCTCCTCTCTCTCTCTCTCTCTTTCTTAGCAACTGTTCATCCTAATCTTTACATCTGCGCTCGTCGATTTTAAGTGTCAGTGGCCGGCGTCTTTGATGACAAGCAGCGGTCAGAGATAAGCAGTGATGAGCGCCAGTGCACAGTTCAAAGTCTGACTGACAAGTGGAGCCTTCTCACATCCGCGAATTACTCCGCGCGGGCGGAGAGGAGAATCTGCCGCTGCTAAATAGTGCGCTGGGCTCAAAGACGGGCGTCGTGGTGATGATGAGGAGGAGGAGGAGGTGGAGGATGATGGGGAATCCCCAGTCATTGCAATAATAATTCACTTTGCCCATTACACATCAGTAACACACACACACATATATATATATATATATATATATGTGTGTGTGTGTGTTATTTATAATTTGGATGCTTATAAACCCATTCTAAATGTATGACTGGTCTGTTATTAAAATACGTGACTTTTTCTTTTGCAACGTAGACGCTAATACTGGATTGTTACCTACAATTGTCATCTCTTAGAAATAAAGGTATTTTATATTTAGCATACATTATATCCAATTTATATAAACACTAAAAATATACATACATATATATACAGTACAGACCAAAAGTTTGGACACACCTTCTAATTAAAATGGGTTTTCTTTATTTTCATGACTATTTATAAGGCAAGAAATCCCACTTATTAACCTGACAGGGCAGGTTGACCTATGAAGTGAAAACTATTTCAGGTGACGACCTCTTGAAGCTCATCAAGAAAATGCAGAGTGTGTGCAAAGCAGTAATCACAGCAAAAGGTCGCTACTTTGAAGAAACTAGAATATAAGGGGTATTTTCAGTTGTTTTACATTGTTTTGTTTAGTGCATATTTCCACATGTGTTATTCATAGTTTTGATGCCTTCAGTGTGAATCTACAATGTCAATAGTCATGAAAATAAAGGAAACTCATTGAATTAAAAGGTGTGTCCAAACGTTTGGTCTGTACTGTATATATATAGATATATATATAGGCATTGGTACAAAATGGCCAAAAATGTGCCAAGAAAATATCCCCTTCCCCACAGCTCCTCACCTCACTATCATCATTAGCCTGAAGCAGGATGGGTCCATGCTTTTATGTAAATGCCAAATTCTTACCCTTGCGTTTGGATATTGGAGCGGACGTTGAGACATATTAGAAAAAGCAAAGTCTTCTTTCAAACTGTTATTGACCAATTTTAATAACTGTGGAAATTGCTTGATACTTGAGATGGTGTTCTGGATTTCATGTTAGTGAATCAGCTGCATCTAAACCACTTAGATCAACTCAGGCCAAAACAAATGATCTACTATCTATTTAAAGTACCAAAAACAGGCATGAATTGTGGAAAAAAAAGTATTGCTTCATCTAAACTATTTTCAGGTTTAATGGGATTGTGAGATGTTTTGCAAATGTCTAGAAATGCACAACAAAAGGAAGGGACACAACATGCCATAAAGGTTGGTTTGGGATTTAACAAAAAAAAAAAACCCAAAAACAATCTTAAGTATTTAAGTAGGCTGTTCTCTGTTTTACTTTAAAAGAGGGGGAAAGACATTCATAACTCACCGGATTTTAGTCACTGAAATGCACTCAGCCAAAACCAGAGCAATTTCCCACATTAGAATGTTTTACAGCACCACTTTCACTCACATACTTCCCAGACCCCTCTCCTCCAGCCACTGACCTAAGGACGTCTCTTGCGGCACACTTTCTCAGGGTGGAAATTGAGTGAAGAAAACAGAAGTAAGAGAGAAGTGTGTCTGCACAGCAGGACAAAATCACACTGTAACATTTGGACACCCTGAGAGGGGGGTTTATTTTTTTTATTTGCACAGCTGGGCTGCAGAAAAAAAAAGAAAAAAAAAAAAGATCCAAACTCTGATAAACCCAAACCAATCTGTGGGCTGGGTGAGAATGCATTGTGGATGAAATCTCACCTATTTGCCTCAGCCCATCTTTGCACAGGAATGTTCTCCAAATGTCCCACCACATGGAGTGTGGCGCCAGATATCTTCTACTCGGAAGCTTTTTTTTTTTCGTTTGTTTGTTTTTACTAACATTAAACTTAAAGCAGTAGAAAGAAAAAAGGTTAACCCTGTGTGGCGTAAATGGGTAAAGTCTTGACCGACGTTTGCGCCTCAGAAAAAAAAAGTCAACAGAAAAACACATTTCTTTATTTTGAAAACCCCCCTGCAGCCCTGACGTACAGTACTGTTTTATTTAGTGCATGCTGAACTTAATATGCATAAGAAAGCCATTTTTGATTGACATTTTTCTTGTCATTATGAAAGATGCTATAAGCAAATTTTTTATATATATTTTTTTTCTCTTAGAGGATCACTGAAGTTTTTGAATTGATGTGTGAATCCAAATCGCATTGAATTATTCAGAGCTGTGGGATCTCCTAGGTCTGGTGGGCTAAATTCTGTATGAAAAGTCCATCTGGATGTGTCACTTTCTGTTTGTCGGAGGAAAAATGAAGAAGAAAGCTGCCTCTCCCTCTGAGCAATCCGCCCTGCAGTTCAGCAGTGTTGGATTAAGTTGCAATGTTTCATTTTCTGCGAGGAAAAGGCCATTTGTCAAAATTTTCTTGCACGAAAAACATTTATTAAACAGTCTTGGGTGAAAGTGCCTTTCATCCAACATATTTCTTCTATTTTTTAAGTTTTTTGACAGTTAAATGTGTCAAATGGTAAAATAAGATTTAATATCAGACAACGATAACCAGAGTAAATACAAATTAGTTTTCAAATGAGAAAAATAATGATTAATCACATTTTTCCACATGAATTATACTTATCATTCCTAACCCTAACTACCAGACCTTGCAAATAAAAAAAATCACCTAAACAGAAGCTAACAACATGAAGCAGGTTAACATATTTCAAACATCATTTGTCCCAATTAGTCAAGAATTGAAGAGCAGACGGAAAAACACACCCATTGACATGTTTCAGTCCAGAAATGTTTACAACACCGTTTCTAAGGCTTTTAGAACTTTAGTGAACTGCAGTGAAAGCCAATATCTAGAAATTGAGAAAACATGACAACCTTCCCAACAGTAGCCAACCTACCAGAATTTCTCCAGGAAAAGAAAAAAAATCAACAAATAATCTTGGAGGACCCAGAATAACCCAGAACGACAAAGCATGGCAAGCCTCACTTGAACCGAATGAGGTTGGCCTCCACGGATAAGGAGTAGGAGCGATGCTGGGCAAAAATAGCATTTGACCCAAGTGAAGACGATTAACCCAAAAACCATTTTATAGCACAATCATGTATAGCACATTCAGTTGTCCTGAAAAGGCTGTATATGTTAAATATGATTTAATAGAAATGTTACTTTGTAATTTAACGACTTGAAGTTGGGCCTCTTTCTCTTTAAAAACTGCTACTCTCTCTGAAACTCCACCTTCAGGAAGTCATCATATCCTCTATTAACCCTTATACGACTTGTTTCAGTGAGAAGTAGCTCGTATGATTAGCTCAAGTTCCACCAGGTGTTTGCTGATTGCTGATGGCTAGTCTGAAGGAATTGAGAGAGGGAGTCGGAGCAGGAGCATTCGCAGCTGAATGGTTGCCACGGGAGATTAAAGGATTTCTCAAACATGCATGAAAGAATCAAGGCGACACTCCAGCTACGTTTTTGATTGGGAAATTACTTTATAACACAATGCAAGGTTCAAAAAAGTACATTTTACATAATATACATAATAATAATTTAGGAATGCAAAACTAAACACATTTTTCAGTGATATTCTAATTTATCGATACCCCTGCACAACCAGCTGTGATCTTATCCTTGATTTTGATACTTATCTTTTACGTGGTCAACTATCTAGATCTCAACTAAAAACATACCAGCTTCTACTTAGGCATAATATTTCTTGTTGAAACTGGTTCATATTGGCAGTTCTAGCAAGCTACACCTAGAAAGTTAAGCTTTATTCCCTTACAAATCCATATGTTTGTATACTAAGATGTATTTTCTGTCTCTTCCTGTGTAAGGATCTCTCTTTTTTCCACTTCTTTGATTTCTCTTACACCCATTAGCGCCACGAATACTTATGTAGCACACACACATGCATGTCAACACACAGCCTACGATGCTGCATCCATCTATGCTTCAGCTATCCGTCCATTCCTGCATCTACACATATAACTGTCTCTTCAGCCTGGTCTACATTTCATGCATCCAGCGGAGGTTTGCATGATCATCCTCCACTGCATGTTTTAAAATAGCCTCGGTTACCTCCTCCACTGCTGGAGCGCAGGGCCTCATACAGTACTGATGTGAACATTGTTTTCTGGGTCATGGGAGAAAAGCAGAGGTCGACGGCGCAGAGAATAGAGCGAGTACGACATATTCAGCGGGTAACAGTGCAACTAACGAGAGAAACAAGGAAGCCATGATTACTTGATGGCACGGCTTCGCGGGCGCAATTTAGCATTTTCTGGGTAGGTTGTAATTTTTTAGGGTTATTATTGCTCAGAGTTACTGGCAGACATGTAAAAAGAGACCCCCGCCTCCCCTTTTTTTTTTTTACATTTATTTAGAGGGAAATTTTGATGCAAGAAATATTTGTCATCCAGCAAAGTCATCAGTAAAGACTCCTATAACGTCAAAAGGGCTACAGCTAACGGTTATCTTTGTAATACAGAATTGTCTATCAACTATTTTGCAAAAAATGTTTTTTACCACTTTCTGCAGATCTTTTTTTATCAAACCGCTTAAGCTTTATTTCATACATTAAACATTTTTAAGAAGACGTAAATAAACTATTCAATTACATTTTTAAATAGTGAATAATAACAATGTTTTTTAGTGTACACTTGATCAAAGGACGTACCTGCAGTTAAAAATAAATACTTTTAAGATTAGCATGTGAAAAAGTAAACCTTTCCTACTTGACTTACCATTAATGCAGTGTGGGGGCAATCTGTTCAATTTGTTGATTAACCTGCTAATAACTACATAGCAAAACAGTGTTAATAAGAGATTGTTTTTACAGATTTTGAACCGAGCGAAGCTAAAACTATGCTACTTGAGGAGTTTTGGACAGAACACATTTACAAACGAGGAAGGTATTTCATTTTAAATGCTAAATGTACATATTTTTGTGCTGTTTTGGCTTAATTACTGCTGCCTGAGGGTTTTTATACCCCAGTTTGACAATTAATCCATTACTAAATTGTTCTTTCAGACATCAATTAATTGCGATTAATCTGATTGTGTCACCCCTGAAAGTAAATACAGCTGAAACCATTTTGTCAGCTATTGCTTTAATTTCGTCAAAGTATGTAACAATGTTTTCTCCACAACTTCCTATCTTAATTGAATATACATCAATAATAATAACACATGTGACGAGGAATCTTCTCATACTTTTAAAGTAAGGTAATTTTATTTATATAGCACATTTTCAGCAACAATGCAATGCAAAGTGATGTTTGTTGAATAAGAGATGTGTTGATCTTTATGAATTTGAAAAAATAACCACTTGCCTAATAATTAAACAGCTGAAACATGGCTGGAACTGTGACGAGAACAGCAGAAGGAGAACCCAAGTCTGTCTTGCGATCACATACAGTAAAGGAAAGAATAGGAATGGTTTTAAAATGATATGTATCTGCAGAAAAAAAGTACCATCTTTGGGTTTCCAAGACTCCGTGACAATTTATTTCAAAGCTCCAGGTTGTAGATTTTCTTCTCCTCTTCCCAGTAAAACTGGCCCTTACAAAAAAAAAAGAAAAAAAATCTTGTGTCAGTCAGATCAGGAGCCCAGGCCGATTTGCTCCATTTTCGCTTTCTTTGCTACTCACTTTGCTTTGCAAGACGCCCGTTCTGCCTGCCTCGGCGTTGCTGTGCGTTATAACAGAGCGCTGTTCAACAGGAGATAAAGGTGTGCAGACACAAATCGATACTGTACAATATGGCATCTCGTCAAACAGATTCTGCATAGTCACTACGCTCCGTCTAACAGCCTCAGTCACCCTTTGCTGGAGGCGAGGGGCTGCGCAACACGAACCAGAAACACGCACGTCCGTACACACCCATTTCATTTTAAAGGCGACGCATTTAATGAACTGCTAAAAAATTTTTAAAAAGGAATTCCACATTTGATCTTTTCCAAGGCTTCTCATTCAACTGTCTACTTCTTTTTTTTTTTTTTAGGTTTTCTGCTTCACAGATAAGCCGCCGGTTTCATCAGGGAAATTGTTTTTCTCCCTCTCTTGTCTGTTTTGTCCTTCTCTAACAGCGTCCCGCTTTCTCACATGTCATCTTCCATCCTGCTGCTCAGAGTGTTATTGCGTCTTCAAAAATATTGTGCTGTAGGCAAGCTATGTGCCATCCACAAACCTGATTGGGCGATTTGCTTTTTGTAATTCCTTTCAAAGGTAAATTTTTCCATTTAGAAGACATCTATATATTTACAGAATTAAAGCCACAAAATTAAATGATTTATTTATTTATTTTTGTCAAATGATCACTTTGATTGCAGTGACTCAAACAGCCTTCAGCTGTTTTGAGTCACCTCAATCTGTTGGGAGTCAAATTATGAGGTGTGTGTGATGGTTTTGCTCATAGTTGGCTAATCAGTTCTTTTTTTTCTTTTTCTGACCAACAAGCCATGTGCAAGTGGTTATTGTGCAAATGGCAATTAGTCCTCCGAGCGGAAACAAGCGCAAATTACTTAAGTGAGTGAGAAATTAAAAACGATTGTGATCGAAATTAATTTTTGTCAAAAAAGGATTCTAATTAAAGAGCAGAGCAAAAGCTGAAGTTTTTATTTTATTATTATTTTTTTATAAGCAGAAAAATGAACGGAAAATTTTAACTCAGGTGAGTTCTGTTGCAAGACTACACATTCTACAGTGCCTTACATTTACAAAAGCATTCACACCTCTTGAACTTTTTTTTACTACACGTGTAGGACGACGAACAATACGTCGCATTCTGATTTTAGGTGACAACATGAGTCGGTATCCTGCATCGTTGGGGCAAAACTAATAAGAGACTTAAAAATGAGGCTCATTGAAATGACTCGGCCATTTCTGTGGCAGCATTTCTACAACAAAAGAAAATTAGTGGAGCTATTAAGTTAGCTTTTTTTTTTTTTTTTTTTATTAAATCTCGCTTTTTACATTTTTTTCCCCCCACATATGTAGAATTCAAGAAAGTTATTTTATTCAGTGTTTGTAATATTTGTTATATTTATTTATTGTCTAAAATCTAGAAATAAATGCATTTGCTGTTTCTTGATTTTTAACCCCTTAACTGTCGCCTCCAAAAGGTTTTTCCAAAGGCTGGTGTGACTTTGCGCCTCTACAAATGTGCGTTCAAGACACGTGGCAAAGATGAGTCTTTGGATGATAGAGGTGTCTGATCCCTGTGATGCAATAACACCCATCTTTTTTTGTTTTATCAATATTCAGAAAGTTACTCTATATTCAGTCCTCTTGAGACCTTTTTTTTCCTTTTTAAGCAATGTCATTCTTACCATTCATTCATACAAGCTAGATTTGCATTGTGGCCAGCAAATAGCGTCCTTGTCCACAAATGTTCCCACCTGAACTGTTGACCTTTGCAGCTCCTCTAGAGTTACAATCATGGCCGCTTGTCTGTATTGTTGGGTTGCAGATGACGTAGCGCCGACGCGGATGCAGATGGAGGGCAAGAAGTAAATGCAGCCCATTTTTACTTCTGTTGATCCAGCATCAAAATGTCTAAAGTCTATGTCCTGTACGGTTGTTCCAACCGTTATTATAGAGAGAAAAATGAACGTCACTTTCGTGTTTCGTAGGTAGTTGGTCACAAGGGAGTTCATTTTAAAAACTTACTGAAAAAGAGGCGAAAAGTGGATCAACAATCTACAGCGAAAAACAGGAGATGCAGAAACTAACAATGCCAGAGTTTGCGGCGCCATTTTCTAACAGGTAACGATCGCATCGTTTAAATTGTATTTCCAGATATTTTATTGGACAGTTACTTAGAAGGACACGCATTCATATGTAAGGTAAGATATATTATATTTTTACCCCATAGCTTGGCAGTCCCGAGTGCTACTGTTGTTAGCTGCTACTGTTGTTAGCAGCTAATTCAGTGCCGAGTCACAGAAAATATAATGTTTATTCAGCGGGACTTTCATGCTAAAAAGTAAATAAATAAAAAAGCTAAATAAATTAAATATAACCAATCCCAGCCATACAGTCACAGTGAGCTGTGAATATTCCCCCACATGGTTCGTGTCTGGCCACAAACTGTATTCATGTCCAGACATGAACATGGGATTTCTGCGAATAGTTGACCTACATTGGACCTGAATCCAGCGTCCTACAAGACTCAGTGCCACTCCAGCATGAATTTGGGTTTACCGACTCTAAACAAATGATTTACCAGGAGCTCCACGCTCATAGAAATAACATGAGTTAATTCGTTGTTAGCAATAGCATAGTTATCATAGACTAATTACTTAAACTAAACTCACTACTCACCTGGCATAAACAAGTCCACAGCTTTTAATGCTTAAATGCTTGACCCAACCTGAAGAGAAGTCTTTTTTTTACCGAGATAATACGTATGGTATCCTAAAAATACGAGCAGTTTTTTTCGAGATGCCTCGTCTTCTTCTTCTAATTCTTTTGTTTCTTATTGGCGGAAACCAACTTAAGGTGCATAGATGCCTCGTCTGTTTCAGCCTATTTAGGGCATTAGCGTACTGGTCGTGATCCATTTTGCTTTGTTTTGAACCGGAGAAAGCCACTTCCGGACCTTCATCTAAATTTCGCGCGTCATCCGGGTCACGTGTCTGCAACCCACCAATAGTGGCCTGACTGTCCACGCAGCGGCACAAGAAGCGTATGCGCACTATTGTCAATGACAGAAAAATGTTCTCATCTGCGTTTTCAGTATTTAGCAGCTGTTTGTGCATTTGTTTTTGACTGAGCTGATCATCCAATGTAAAACGTAATACAAAATAAAAGTCTGTAAGTCTTATTCTACAAACCCCGGGCACTGGGACGCCTTTTTAGAACAAGCAGTTCTTAAAAGTATTTATTTGTGTGAAGGATGTCAACTTAACTGGCATCCGTGACTTTTAAGTTTCAGGTTATGCCATACTTATTCAGTATTTATAGAGCATGCAGTGCTCTGTTTTCTTTGAAAATTGGAATATTATTTATAATCCTCCTGCGGTGCACATTTTCACAGCATCTTAAACATTCTACCTGGGCTATCCACCGTGTTCATTGGTCGTCGTGATGCTGTTTGTTCACTAATGTTCTCTAATAAACATCTGAGGCCTCCGCGGGACAGCTGGACTTCTACTGAGATTAGATTACAGGAAGGATGGGTTCCATTCAGTGATTCCTCAAGGCAACACTACAAAAATCATAACATCTTACAAAGTAAGTTTGGTCCGGTTTCTAGGGCGGATGTCTCAATTCACTTGAAATAAGACAAAAATAATTTACAAGCAACTTTACAGCAAGATATGGAAGCTTATTTTAAGTAAATAATTCCTAAATATTGATTCAAAAGTTCTAGTTCCATTTGCAGATTATATCACTTATAACATGAAATGTTTTTATCAATATTAAGGAACTATTGACTTGAAACAAGTTCCGTATCTTGCCGAAAAGTTACTTGTAAGTTAGTTTTGTCTTATTTCAAATGAAGTAAGATTTTGCGTTTTTGCAGCGTAATTAGTTCCAGTCGGTTTTGTTTTCGGAGCATCGGAATAAATAGGGCTGAATTCAAATGTGAGAGGGAAAAAAAACAAAAATTCTTTCAAATTTTTCAAGGGCTCACTCTCTCACAAACAATGAAAAGTGCCAGGGCAGGGCGGGAAAGCTCTTCCGCGGCGACCCTGCTGCTGAACGATGCTGCCAGCAGCTGTGAGAAAACCTGGACAACATCATCTTTCGGCTCCCACCTTCGTCGCAGAGGGTCTCGGGATTAAGAAGTGCACAGCAGATCGCCTTCGGAGCGAGATGTGGTCGTCACACAGGCCACTCATTGTCCGGAGAACCTGTCATGCGGAGCACACAGAGAGCGCCTTTGTGCACTGCTGATATTAATCTGTAAAGGCAGAAATCTGGGGGAGTCTGACTAAGCTCACACGTAACCACACACACTCAGCCATATGCATATTCATTATGTAACAGCGAAGAGAGGAGAGGCCTTGTCCGGTCCGTGCAGATCTTCGCCGTCATAAAGATTTCATTCTTCTGGGTCGACTTCCAGAACACGACTCGGTCTGCTGGCCTGTTGTCACCCACAAGCAGACGTGAGGTGCAACTTGGGGATATCATAGTGGAATGCCAGCCGACTGTCATCATCGTGGAGGACAAAGGAGGGTAACTGTCCTTTGGACAAGAGGCAACGCTTTACCCTGTTCGCATAAACCAGAACCCAAGAAAAGTCTGGAGTGTGAAAGAACTCAAGAAAGTCTAAAAAGAATCCAATTAGATTAAAAAAATAGTCAAATTCTGCAACAAAATCAGTGCCAGTTCTCTTACTGCTTGGAACTTTATTCCAACAACTTATTAATACTACTACTAATAATAAAAATACTACCAAATATACTGCCTGAAAAACAGTCTTCCAAAGATGGGATTGGATTTTTATTTTTTTTTTAGATTTTAGAATCCACAACGTTCCTTAAAGTTAAATTACCTAAGTTGTGTTCACTGCTTTCTGCTTTTATGTCAGCTTTCAAACGTTCAACCCACAGAAGGTCGGGAGGAGAAACGCAGAAAACGTGAAGAAAAGGTGAAAAAGGCTAAAAGGGGTAGTTGTCAATAAACTTTGGATATATGCTGCCATCTAGAGATCCAGAACTATTACGGCATGCAAATATATAATGTTGGGTATGAGAAGTCCATGAAATTACACTTTACATGTAATTTGCTCTCTTTAACATTTGGGGGCAGCATCTCTCTTCTTCAAGAGTTCTTCCGCCTTGCTCGTGTGAGCCAGGCGTGGGCTGCATAGGAAGGCAATTAGGAAAAATTATAACTAATGCGGATCACTTTTGTGCCATTAAAGAGGTGTAATTTTGGAAAATGGCAAATAATAGATTTTCTACCAACACCAACTGTGTGGCCTCCCCACTGTCTGACTCTGACCCGGCCCTCCTGCTGGAGAGGAGGACCGACACTGAAAGTGCTGCAGATATTTGGACTGAAAATGCCATTGTTGGTGTTGGATCTATCTGAAAGTGTGAAAATATGAATGCAACCTTGTTTTGTTCTGTTTTTTATTTCATCAAATGTTCTCACGCTTAATAGTCGATTAATCAAATACTTGAAATGAGAAAATGATCCCGATTTGTCTTGCATAATGTACTCTATCCTCATTTTGAAAATTAAAATACGTGCAGATATTCTCTGCCAAAAAAAAAAACAACAATTCTTACAACACCCCCAAAAGACGGCAAAATCACACTGTTAATTACATGCAGCGAGTTAAAAACACAGATGTTGATCGAAGCTGAAAATTTGCTAAAAACAAAAAGGGAGCAGCTCCTCTCCGACTGCCATCATTTATAAACGGTACGAATGGCTACAGCGCCCGAGTGACTTTAAGATTTCCACCGCAGACAAGTCCTACAACTTGCAAAGTGACTTCAGCGTGCGCTGGCTTTCGTAACGCACGGTGACAGTTTGCATCAGATCTTCAGTCTTTCAAGACGCCTGTCACTTTGGATTTTGCTCAAGATGTTTGACAAGCCTCTGACACACTCGAACCCCATTTTAAGCCCTGCGCCATATGCAGAACACTCATCTCAGCCAACAAATCACTTTCAAATGCCCCCTGTGATACTGAAGCGCCGCAGGACATCTGAGTGTGAAAATGAGACAAGGAACAATCATTGTTTGCACGGAGAGTCCTGTGTACGATGTTGTGTACTTCGGCAGATGAGGTAATAAGACTATTTGACCAGAAGAAAAGCCGCTCTTAGTTGTTTGTGTGCGTGCAATCTGCTGCTTTTAAGGGCCACAGCTATGTAGTAATGTGCTACTTTCACTGCATGTCTGTCTGCCTCATTCAAGTTTACTGGTGGTGTTCAAAGTCCAACAGTAAAATAAAAGCCATTGTCGTCTTTTTGGTAGTTTTTCTTTCTTTTCTTTAAATATTTTTGATGTTTGTGTGACTAATGTTGCCTTGAACAAGCTACTCCAGTCCAGCTGGGCCATTTCCTAGCGATCCAGCACGGAAATGAACTTGAAGGATGGTGGCAGATAATGTTAAGATTCATTTTATTTTTTAGATCAATTGGAATCTGTTGTCTACACTTGCCATATAAAGCTGAAATTTTGCTTCAAATTAAGCCGAATTTGCGACATTAATCTTATTCCCATTTAAATATTCCCATTCGTATCAAACAGTACGCTATAAAACACGATCTGATCTAACATGATATGATAGGATGCGCGATGCTATGCTCCAATATCCTCTGTAAGGCTGCGTTCTGATATGCCATGCTACTATGTATGCTACTATGCTACAATATTATGTTGACCTCTAAAATGCTATGTCATAATATCCATGTGACAATATGTTCTCATGTGCTCTGATTTGTTTTTGCTATGTTCAGACATGCAGTAGCATTTAATATCAACATACATGTATAATATCATATGTAGCATATGTCAAAACATAATGACATATGTTTTTTATGCTATGTCATGTCATGCTGTGCTTTAAAGTGCTCATTATAACACTATTCTATGATATATTCACATGTAATACACAATGGTGTTTTCTTATATGCCATGGTACGATGTTTTCTTATATGCTTTGCTATCAGAATAGCAAATTCTGATAGCCATATGTGCCATTTGGATATGCTATGTATATTTTGATATTCTATGCCAGGATAAATTATGAAGTAGAGTAAGGACTCTCTAAAAATATTCATGAGGTTGATTATTCAGCAACATTTATTTGTTAGCTTGTTGCAAAATGATTCGGTCATCCATGTTAATGTCGTATGAATAGTGAATTACAAAGTTAGAATTACAATACAAATGCTATTGTCTTGTAATTATTTTATTTTGAAAAGCCAAAAACCCCCAACCATTTTCATGTTTGAAATGAGATTTAGTGTTCACTGACCCAGTTGCACTAGAACAATATGCCAAAAGTCCAGAAAATGATTGCTGAAAGATTGTGGAAACTGAAAATGTTTTTTTTTTTAAATCCAAGTTTTAGAATTTAAACAGCAAATCTATCATGTAGAGCTGTGGGTAAGTTTATGAATTTGAAGAAAAAAAAATGTACTCATTCTTTTTTGGTTAAAATTGAGAGGGACTTTTGATATTATTTCTTAAAAGTACATCAGTTATGCCAAGTAATATTCCAGAGCTGTAGAGTAGATTTATATAGACCACACATTATTATGTTTGCCATTTAGAATAAATGACTGAGTAGAAGATTTTATAAAAATAACAGCATATCTGGAGGCAAAGGAAGCAGATTATTAAAGTGGAATATTGGATATGTCAAATGTTGTTTTTTTTTTTTTTTACAACATCAAAAACCGTCTTTCACCATTCTTTGCCTGACACATGTTGAACAGTTACTGCACTACCTTTCTTAAAAATAAACAGTGAAATGAATGTATTGGGTATTTTTAGTGACAAAGGACAATCCAGACACAAAATAAAACACAGATATTGCCACACTTTCCCTGTCATGGGTACACAAGACACTAAATGTTTTACGTAAACCAATTCAAACATTGGGGAAATGCCTGCTCCTTTAAATTTCAAAACTAAGCGTTGGTTTTTGTGTGCGCATTTCAAAGTCTAAAAGAAGCTTTCGGCAAAAGCCACAATATGAACTTCAAACGGAATGAAATGAACTTTCATTTGTCTCCCCTCGCTTCTACTGATTGAGTGAGGAAAAATAAGAACAAAGACTTTTGCCTCTCGCTCATTTCTTTTCTGACCCTTCCCTGCCTTTGCTTTTCATCTTTTAAGACAACATTAATTGATGGAGACTCTCACATTGTATCTGCCCATACCAAGCAGACATGGGGAAAAGGAGGGAGCACAAATCAATCTCCCTCCACAACCACACAACCTTAATCTATTTGGAAACAAAACATATCCTGATGTTGTGTTTCGGCATTGCCCAACAATTTAGGACTGAACAACTAGGTGACAGCCCACTGGTTGTTAGCATATAGCATGTGGAAGTGAAATGTTTCAATCAGTTATGGTCACTTTTGTGTTCTGTACCTCCAATTAATCATAATCAGGATATTATTGTGCACCTGTCTGTAATCTGTATGCTACTTGCATGAATATATATTTCTGTTGAGAAAGGTTTAATGATGCGGCACAACACTGAACTAAAGAACAACAATCAAATAAGCAATAAAGACCGAGGAGTTTTCCTAGATAGATTAGGGGAAGTGCAGTTTAGGGTTGGACTGAAAAAGTATTGAAAATATATTCTATTTAAAAGTAATTATATATACAGTATATATATATATATGTATATATAAAGAGAGAGAGAGAGAAGACCAAACAAAAATAATTTGAAGTTGCCTGCCTCGGTTTGTTGTTATTTTGTTTCAGCCCACTTCCATTTTGAGATTATGAACAAACAAAGCCTTTCACAGCCTTGTTCCATTGACCATTGCTAATTACTTTGTTTTCTATTGGTAGGTCAATATTTTAACAAGTTAAAGGTCAAGTCTTAAATCATTGGTAGGCAAGTCCAACCCAAACCTCAGTTTTCTGATTAGCAAGTTCATATTAAGTCAGGTCTTCAAGCCTTTGATTGACACGTCTCTGAAAGTTGCTCTCAACCTGATTTAACAAGTTAACTTTTGACATTGATCTGTTGCCCAACTTAATCAGATTTTAGCAGCTTTAAGCAGCGATAAGGGGAAATTGCACCTCGTCTGAAATCTTAACATGCGCTTACGTTGAAAGACGAGTAGCAGAAACGGGTTGACGCCTTTCTATGTTACATTCCTGAATGAAACCAACACGATTTGCTTTTATTTTGAAGAACTGGATGTGTCTATCTGATCTCCTCATGTTCAAAATGTCTAACAGTGCACGTTGTAGCTACTCTTCGTCTGATTTCGAGTTGGAACATTTGCAGAACTATTTAAGGATTTGGTCATTCTTCAGTATTCGTGTAACAAGCCGCGACTTTCCAGATCTCAAGTGTGAGTCAAGTCGCGAGTTTTTTGTTTTTTTTCCTCTTTTCTTCTTCACTTACATGTGAAATAAGTATAAGATTCAGGCGTGGATTTTCTACTGCTCTCTAAAGGTGACAGACTCTACCCAGCAGTGTAACACAGTGCAGCCAAATAATGACAAAGCAGTCCGACTGGTACACTCTGTACCGCAATCATTAATATCATTATTATCAGTGGGAAAGAAACAAAGCCTAAGATGTTCAGAGTATTTGGGACATACAATAAACAAGAAAAATCCTTGTTCTGCTGCTGTACTGAATCAATAAAGATGCATCAGTCAAGACAAACACTGCATAACAATACCAGCCCCCTCACCCCCAACCCTCCTGCTTTATTTATATTCTTTTATACCTGGCTCTGTTCCCATTTCACAGTGCAAAACGTCCTCATGTCACGGTTTTATCCCTTTCCGACAGAGAGGAAACAGGAATGCAAATGCTGCGCTCTAACTAATTACACATCCTGATGGCTTGGCTGCCTGTATGTGTCCACCTGGCCCATTAACTTTCAATTCAGGGAGTGGATTTTCCACGCCATTTCTACAATTAAAGCAGTCAGGACATATGCATCTCAATTGTGGCTCCTCTAAGTTCGTAAAATTGATGGACATCATTAGGCTAAGATTTTTTTTTTATATATATATATCTTGAAGGTGAAAAAACAAAAACAACAAAAAAAACACAACCTTGTAACAGCAAGTCAATGCTTTTAGCTGAAGATGTTTTGCTGAATTGAAGCTATCCCCAGAATGTTTTTCTGTCTTCAGACAAATATTACCTGGCTGTCAGCTCTGCCTAAAAGCATTAATTTCAGGAGAAAATGACAAAACTGTGACTCCTGGGACTTTTGGTCAAATGCAGCGTTGCATTCGTGCTTGCTACACTTTTCACATTTTGTTATATTACAACTACAAATGTGCGTTTTATCACTAAGTAGTACATAATTATGAAAAGGAAGGAGAGTTATGAAGCAAAGTTTTTAGGTTGATACCTAAAAAGCGTGTAAAGCAGATGGAATTTGTATCCCAGACATTAACTGGTTTACCCCCCTTAACTTCATCTCTCCCCTTACTCCTCTTTTACCCCTGCTCTTTCCTCCATTACATTCCTCTTGCAAATTTTTGACTTTTTAAATTAAGAAATTTCCGGGGGGTTTTCTTAAAAAAAAAAAAAAAAAAAAAAGAAAATTTTTACTTTTGAAATTGTCCTTTTGTTCAAAAATATGAAAAAAAATTTCAAACAAATTTTTTGCTTTTCAAACTTAAATGTTTTTGCTAAAAAAACAAAAATCAGACATTTTTTCTAGCAAATTGTCAACTTCATCCTGATGGGTTTTTCTTTTCATTTATTAAAAATGACTGTCTGGGGAATAATGAGCGGCAGCCAAAGATGTGCTCCCAGCGTGTGCTCCCTCAGCCTGGTCCTCCCCCAGTCATGGACCCGGTTGGCCCTCACTGGTCTCTGCTCCCAACTTCCACAACCTGTCAAGCGATCTTCCGGCGCCGCCTCTGGATCCGACTGGGCCCTGAATCTCGGCCGTCTTGAGTGGAACGGTGCTCCTTAAATACATTCCAGGTGACCACGTAATCAGAGGTACCTCCCACAATCGAGGACCTAAATTGACAAAACAATTTACCGGCCACTCAGCAGGGCGTCATAATGTATTGTAAAAAAATATATAAAAATGTTTATCCTAGTTTATTTTTTTCTTACATAGGTGACCGACAGCACGGAGACCCTCCTCCTGGATCTAATTATTGGTTTCTGAGTGAGCTTTCTGCAGATGGCAGTAGGACTGCAGGTAAGTTAGATATTTTTCAGATTACCTGTCTCATGTTAAAACTGTCACGGCATACAGTGACAGCTTTAACAAATATGTAAAAAAAAAAACAAACAACATATTGTTTACAAAGTCACACAGTGCACCTTTAAAGCTTGTTGTGACAAACTGCGGACAACTTAATTAGGAAGGGCTACTTTCGCAAAGCCCTGGAGTTGCACTTAAATCCTGCGCAATACACAACAAAACAAAGCGACATAAAACACTGAAGAGAAACATGAGCCGGCTTTGTGATCTGTATATGACTCACATTAACTCCTTTTCTTCAGCATTACACAACCAGCTCATTTAAAACAAAAAACAAACAAAAAAAACACCCTTGTACAAAATGTCACATTATACAAAAACTAACAAGTTGGCCAGGTTGTTCCCATTTACCTTCATCTGCGACTTCACTGCACCCGGCCACGCCGCGTAACTGCATATTTACCAACGCCAGACGCAGCTGGCATCGCTTTTCTCCGAGAGTGTGTAAAACCATGAAGTTGTCTTAACAACTTTTGCTTTAAGACGCCTTTAGATTCCTCGCGGATAATTCATGAAGCCGCAAAGAAAGTTCACCCTCGGCGGCGTAATAAAGGAAACGCAGAAAAGGGCCCATCTCCCTGTTGTAGCTCCTTTATTAAACTTCAGACACACACACACACACACACACTTGGAAAAGAAAAAAAAAATCAAAACAGCTACAAATACGTCTTGTGCGGCGTGTCGTCGAAATTCAAAGCTTCATTATGTCGCATCTGACTCTGCGTGAAGCCGCGTAAAGCTGTTTAGGCGGCGGCGGCCATGTTTACCGCCGCCAGAAAGTGTGACAAAGAGATGTACTGCAAATCTAAGTGTCTAACTGAGACTGACATCAACGCTTAATTGCAGTGTGTTATCGCATTGTGGCATCATACATTCAGATACTTGTCGCCGGTGGGAAATAAATTTATGATGCAATGTTTTCTTTGTGCCATGCAAGCGAGGATATGCGACTTGCGTCTCTGTTAAGAAAGCGTGGCACCTTGAGGAATTTGTTTAAACCTTCATTACTGCGGAGCAGGCGTGGGGCTTTCTGCTCCCAACTTTACAAAGAAGACTTTGAGATGTTGAAAAACACATCTGATGTTCCTTCAAAATCGGGAAGCCCGTTGTGTTTATTTCATTGTACTTTTTTCAATTATTTTTTGGAAAGTACAGTAGAAGCTGAGTAGGCAATGATCATCTTTAAACCAAATCATGCAAAAAGTTCAACAAATTGCTGATTTCTTCTCTCGTGGCTTAATAGCGGAGTTGTGACGCCGCAGACAGGGAGAGAGGTCTCGTCTCTGAAAGGCTCCGACTGATTAAGACCGCTTTTGATTAAAGAAAATCAGGGGACTGAAATTTGCAAAAGAAAAATCTGTTTTTCTTCTTCATTGCCAACAAAAGCTGAAATAAGAGAGCAGCTGATTCGATTGCTTCTGATGGAAAATATCTGAAAATACAAGGTGAGACGCAGAGAAACCAAACGAGTTTCGGCTTGTCGTCTCGTCCAGTGCCGCCGCTCGACACTTCAAACGTTGATGCTTTTAAATTTATTTTGTTTATTTTATTCATTTTCTGAGGTCAACTGCATCTGTGGACATCATTACAAATAGAAAATATGTGCCTGCCATGTGTTGTGCTGCAATAAGAAAACCACAAATTGACCAAATCCTTTCATGATAGACTGTGAATCAATGTTTTTGTGTCAACGCGAGAGAAACAGAATGACTTCTTCGGATCTCGGGGTTTTTTTTTTTTTTTTTACTTGTGGTAGTCTATCTTTTTCAATGCACCCATATAAAAGCTGAAGTTTCATTTTCTATAATATTCTTGTTTCCTTAAAGCTGTGGCAGGTAACTTTTATAAACATTGTTTTTTTTTTGTTTTTTTACATACAGCTCCAGAAAAAAATAAGAGACCACTGCAAAATCATCACTTTCTCTGTTTTACTTTTTACATTGATATGTTTGAGTAAAATGAACATTGTTCTTTTATACTATGAACGTCTGACAACATGTCTCTGAAATTCCAAGCAAAAATTTTTTATTTATTTGCAGAAAATGAGAAATGGTCAAAACAACAAAGAAGATGCAGTGTTTTTAGACCTTAAATAATGCAAAGAACACAAGTTCATATTCGTTTAGAAACAACAATATTAATGTTTTAACTCAGGAAGAGTTCAGGAATCAATATTTGGTGGAATAACCAGGAGGTTTCCAGTGGGGTTCACTGCAGTGGGCTCTTAAATTTTTTTTTTCAGAGCTGTATTTGTTAAAACTGTTTCTATGCCTATGGTTTGAGAATGACTAAGCGCTAAGATCCTCCTCTTGGCTCTGATTGGCTGATTCTGATGGGAAGCTTTGAATTTTTGCAGATGGCAGTAAGACCACAGGGAGCAGTTCGAAGAGCTCGATATTTTTGTTCAAAGATTTTCTGTGTCGTATTAGACTTTCACGACATTGTGAAAGTTCCAACGAATATGTAAAATAAATTTTGTTTGCTAAAAGGTGCCTACTGTGGCTTTAAAGTGGCGGGATATTAAGTAAATTTGACTTTTTTGAGCTTTAAATTATAATGTTATTCCAACATCAAAAACATACCTGGAGTGTTGCTTTGATTCCTTCATTCATGTTAGAGAAATCCTTTAATCTCCCATGGCGAAACCTTCAAGACCTTCAGCTTCCAAGCCTCCACCTCACGCAGCAGCCCTCCTCAGTGTCATGCCCACTCAGCTCCTTCAGACTAGCCAATAGCAATTTGCAAACACCTACTGGTGGAACTGCAAATCAGCTGAGCTCATTATAGGAGCTACTTCACGGTACAACGGTGGTAAAAATGTTGTTAAAGGGTTAATAGATGAGCAAAGGCGGAGTTTCAGGAAGAGGAGGAGTTTTTAAAGAGACAGAGGCCCAATTTTCAAGGCATTAAATTAGGATGTCAAACTTCTTTTAAGTCATATTTGATATATGAGGCATTTTTATAACAACTGAAGTTACCGTAGTTACTTGACTATGCTACAAAAGAACTGACCATCTTATTTCATGTAAATTCCCCCCAACCCCACATCTGTGGCACACTGTTTGCAGAATTAATTGTTTGAAATAAAAGACCCCAACAAGCGCAGCAACATGCAAACACTTCAGCAGCAAATTGTCTTGGTGACACACTCGGGCATTTCAGCGCCTAGAGGCAGACAATATGACAGGCTGCACTGTGCGAGTACGGACTTGTTGTTAATACTTTTTTTTTTCCCTTCTTCTTCTGATTAATACAGATTGTGTTGTAATCTGGGAAAGCATCTTGGCATAAAGGATGAAGGATTACTTTTTTTTTTGTATTCATCTCAGAAACTAATTGAAAAGACCCACCACAGTGGTCTTATCACTCGTGTCCCCAGCTGAGCTGCAGTCGGGGGGGTGATATGAGTGACAGGGATGAAAAGGGAGACTTAATGAACAGCATGTGACTGTTGAATAGACAGGTGCAGGGTTTTCTTTTTGGGACCTTAGTTTTTTTTTTTCTTTTTTAATAAACCAGTTTTCCGGCAGTCAGACCGAACGCTAACATATGCCGTGTGTGTTGCAAGCACCTTTTTGTGAAGCGGCAGGAAATGCAGCCTTTCAACTCTCGGAGCAACTTCGTTTTGTTCATTTTTTTAATGTATATTTTAAATAGGTGCATACATAACCAAGGACAAAATAATTAGCTAATCGCTACTTTTCTGTTTGAAAGGCAGTAGGAAGAAGTGAGCATTTATTCAGTCCCTCCCGTTATCTTTATTTATGAATGAAAAATATCGCTTACCGATTCAGTAATGATCAGAATTTGTAAATAAAGCCATGTTGTGGTATTCATAAGCCTTTTTAGTGTACCATGCTGAAGATCCAGCAAATAAATTACGTTACATAAAGAAATGATTAAAAACTGACTCTTATCATACAATAAAATCTACTGACCCATAATAATAATAATAATAATAATGACAACTGGACATATTGCATCAGAATAATGACCAACTCCTTGCCAACGTACACACTAAAGATTCTTTTCTGTGTTAAATAACCAGCAAAAGTAGTAATAATAAAATAAACTTAAAAAGCAAATGATAATGATAGTTACATAATAATAAACTACTAGTACGGTAATAATGGTAATAGTAACACAGAAGAAAGTGAGGAAAGAAAACTTATATTTGTGCTAATTTCCTTCTTGCCTGTACACTGAGAGTACTCCAACTTTCTAAATACTACGCCTTAAAGTTTGATGGTTTAAGATATTTGCTGGCTTTGAGTTGTGCTATAACATCTCAATTCCTTAATTGCATTATATATCAATGTAAAGAAACCCAAGACTCCCTACTGCAACATTTTATATAAAGGTGGTTGCAGTAAAACGGTGGACTTTTTCTTTTTGCACTTTTTCCTCCATCTGTCAGCACGGTATATAAAATATACCACAATTTCTTAAGAGACGGATTCGGATCAAGGAATAGCATCTAAATGACAAGAAGGTCCCTGACCTCTTTTCCCTGTGACCCCTCAAAGGAATGGTTTGATATGATTTTATTTGCTTCCCTGCCAAGAGACAGATCAGAAGATCTGTATCATGTTTTTTGTCTGGAGGGTAAAAACAAGCCTGCAGCCAGTTTGCCAAGCTGAACATAAAAACCAGAAACTGGGTCCAAGGGTAAAACTGCTGCAAATTTATCTTCCAGTCAGAAATGTACATCTATTCTTCAAGGGCGTTAATGTTCGATCATTTTAAGGCTTTTAATGATTTGTTTGGAATTGCGAATCAGTGCGAATGCAGATGCATGCACAGCCTACTCTATTATAGTTAAGTGAATGTCTTAACAAGTATAACTTCTACTACACACTTGTTGTAGACATCTGGCATCATTTCGTCTTGATATTTGAGCGCGTCTCTTTGCAGAATCGAAGGAGTTTATTGAAGTTGGTGGGCTTCCTGGCACAATCCGGGCTTCTGGGATGACAGTGGTGTAGAACGCCTCAAAAGATCTCTTTAGAAAACCTAAAACATCTGACAGTTTGAAGTCGTGCGGAGAAAACAAGATGAACAGACTAAACAGCCAAACCCGTGACACTTAGCATAGCGCTATGTGGTGAGCTCATGATTAAAATATGCATACAGGGATAAAATTCTCATTACATATCAACAGAAGAATCTTTAAAGAACATAGGTACAAGACGTTTTAGCTATATTTGTTTGTTATACTATTTTACTCACTTCCTCTTGCGCAGGTTTGAGTCAGACATTTTCCTCCAGTGGTACAGGCAGGAAGCAAAGAGATAGACATGTGGCCATTCACCCTAGTGATGTGTCGGTCGCGAACGATCCGGCTCTAAGAGCCGGCTCTTTGAAGTGAACGATTGGAACCGGCTCCACAATGGGAGCCGTTTTAGGATCCTATTTGGGAGCCGGGTTTTTTTCTACAGTATATCGCTGTCTCTCCGCCTCCCTGTCGTTGTGCTTGTGCTCTGCAAGTGCCAGAGCCGATAGTTTTTCCCCACATCGTTTTTTTTTGTCCTGCGGTGCCTCGCTGTCTCTCCCCCACTTCTCCCTCTCCTTGCGCGTCTTGCTCTTCTGCCAGTGCTAGAGCGGAGAGTTTCTTCCCTCGGTCGGTCCACACACATCTGACCAATCACACATAGTTTCAATTAATAATGTGGCGGGAAAACACTGAAAAAAAAGTTTATCTCCACTTTTTTGTGGAAACGGCAGGCAGTTGGCCAAGCTGTATAGCGTTCGTCGGCAGGTGTTTATGTACAGACACTCAGTCAGCGGTCAAGAAGCACAGAAAGAAGGGGAGTCAGTGTGAGAACTGAATAGGTGAAAATAAATGAGTGACAGAAAACGGAGCAAGATTTGGACTCATTTTAATGCTACATCAAGCTCCAGGGCAGAGTGCAGACTGTGCAAAGTCAGCATTTCCTATCTGCAGGCTCGACAAACAACCTGCACAGCCACATGCGGACATCACATGCATCGGTATTGCTATAGCATTGTTATGCGGCATTTTTACTCATCATAAGTGCTTAACAATGTCAATAATGAAACAAAATATTAGAAAATTAGGTTTAAGCTATTAATTAATTAATAATGTCACAAATATATATGGGGAGCCGTTTGGGAGCCGAAAGAGCCGCAGTAAGATGAGCCATTAGAGCCGTATCTCGAAAAGGAGCCGAAAATCCCATCACTAATTCACCCTGGCTACATGAAATTAGTATTGCTTAGAGTAGACAGCCTACTATTTTATTTCAAAACTTAAACTACCTGCCCAGAGCCAAAATATGCTTTTTAGAGCTTCCAGAAGTAAAAACAAAAACAAAACTTGTGGCAATAAATGGGTTAGCATGCACGTGGAGCCTGTAGACGACACTCAAGACTCTCAATTCTGAATAGAAGAATATCTAGTCAAAATTATTGTTGAAACTTGCTGATATCCTCTAAAATGTCTGCGACTTCTCTTCAGCATGTTCAGGGACAGTTAGCTACAAAAATATCGATAGCTTTATCCAAATATAGGTGTGAGTGTTGGGTGTTGACCACGAACAACGTGCCTGCTCAAAAAAAAAAAAAAAGCAAAAACAACAACAACAAAAAACATTTTCAAACTGGACTAAAATTTGAAACTTCTCACATAGACACACCAGCTGCCTTCTGGAGGCAAGTTTTAGTGTCGAGACTAAAATTGAGCACAGCGACCAGGAGGATATTTGGTGGAGTCAACCTGAGGCTCTCAGAACCACGACGAATGTAAGATCTTCAAATTTCAGTAATTCTTATGGCAAATGTGACGGTGCGAGTTGTTCTAACTGGAACTGTAGATATGTAGATCTTTTTTAAATCTACTTTTTTATATTTAAAACATTTTGACCTGTTAGATGTAAAAGCTAACAAGGTTTGAATGCGTGACTCATTCAAATAGGCATTTTCCTCTTGGTTATTTCACCGAAATGTTTTTTTTTTTTCTTCGTACATGGACTGAAAAGAAACAAACAGCCTCAGTTATGAAATAAATTGCAATACATCGAAGTAAAGTGAAAGTGTTCACAAATACCTTTGAAAGCTTGAGAGCTTTTGGTGGGTGTCTGGGGAGGAATATCAACCCTTTCAGAATAACAACGTGGCATTTGAGACTGACATTTGTAAAAAATGTATACCAGCGTTCTGGATATTCTTTTGCAACCGACTGTACTTCACCCCTCTTAGGCTCGAATCTCTCACTTTCTGATCATTGATGGTTCCATATAAAACACAGGGACAAACAAGTAGCAGGATGTTTTTTTTTTTTTTTTTTTTATTTAGGCAAGTTCTTTGGCAGTTTTTAAGTAAATGGCAAACTAGTCATCCATGCCCGCAACAGTGACCTGTTATCAGACACAGAGGGAATATAAAGCAGAATGCATCCCCTAGCTGAACATTCATCGATGGTGTGTTAGCAACAGTAATGAGTTTTATTAGGTTCCACTTGAGGGAGAAAAGCATATTTAATTTAATTGCATTTTCTGACTCCACTGTAGATTACAGTACTGTGCCGATTCTCTCTTTGTCGAACCAGAAAGATACAGAGCGCTGAAAGTAGGAGAAAACGCAAACAAGAATTTTTATCATCTCCGTCACAACCTCGGATTTGAATGTTTTAGTTCTGTTATTATAATTTTTTTTTTTTTTTTTTACCTCTGGTTCAACCTTATCAGCCCAGGATTAAGTAACAAATGTTTTTTCTTTTTTTGGTCTGGACATTCTGACTGGTTTGCTCTAAAAACCTGCAACCTTGTCTTTTACAGGCTTGTTTCTTTGACTATTGAGACCTGCTTGAATTATGGATTCAGACTTACCATGCTGAATAGAATAATCTTTAGAACAATCTCTGGGAGATACCAAAAAACTACTGAGAAATGCTAAAAAAAAATTAAGTCAAACTGTGTTGTAAAGTTTGCATATACCAATCCAGTGAGACTGGATGGTATTTGATGGAAAGTCCTATCAAGACTCAAACCCCACTCTGCTTTACAGAAAACCATTTATTTTTATGTCTTAGCATTTGACACCGAGTGATCTGAAAAAGCGAAACTGTCAAAGGAGAACAGGCAGCGTGTTTTAGAGATGACAGATGAACAACAGTTGCTCAAATAACCACTCTTCATAAGCAAGGTATGCAGAACATCACTAACCCTAACCCACTGAACAGAGAAGACCTCGCCGGTTGCCAATGTGGAAAGGCACCGATTCTGTCGTCTAAAACCAGAAAACTAAGGTTACAGTTTCTTTTACAGGGTCTCAATAATTAGACAATTCCATATCGATAATAAAAATTGGCCGAACCGGTGAGTCTCGATTCCAGCAGGTACATCAACAGACCGCTGATGGGGTTATAATGGCATGAGGGATATTTTCTTGGAACACTTTTGGCCTTTTAGCACCAGTTGAGCATAATTAGGACGCATTAGCAAACCTGAGTATTGTCAAAATATGAAACTACAGCTCACAGGCATGGTTGATGACGGATCGTTTAATTTATTTGGGACGAAATCAAACCATAACCCTAACGTGACTGTAGAACCAAGAATGGCTGTAAATGGCATCTTGCAGGAGCTTCTTAAAGAGACAGAGGCCAATTTTAAGGTGTCATATTGCAAAGTTAAGTCTTTTAATTTATGTTTGACATATACAGCATTTTAATAACAACTGAAGGTAACGGTTGCTTGATTGGGCCATAAAATGGCGCTATGTGCCTGGCAAACACATTACACTGCTCCTGTAGGAACTTTTGTTCACTTTTTTCTATATCTGCAGAACTTTAATTGAAGACACTGAAGTTGTTCCGGTGAAAGTTTTTACAGAAATCGTTCTTGCCACTGGTGCCCTCTGTGGCCACATGCCCACAGAGCCCCATTTGGTTCAGTCATACTTTAATATGGGGTGAAGCCCTGTGGTCTGTCTCACAGGCAGCTCTTACTAAATCTCCTCTAACCCACACAAGCTGAAGGAGTTTTAAGACTGAAATTTCCTCATAACTTCCTCAGAAGTGCTGTGCCTCTGAAAGCAGCAATTTTGATGCACTCACACAACTTTCTTCTCCACGCCATTAGAAAAGAAACTGGGGCGGGAGGAACAGTGTACTTTTTTTTTATGCAGGAGAGCTTTCTTGGTTAACTAAGCTCAAATAAATACTGAAACGAAGCACGTTTCGAAGACGTTAATTTCGGTGTTCAATAGTATTAAGGAAGAATTATTTATTAAAACTTTGAACAAAACGTTTGGCTCGTCTCTTAACACAGCCGGGTTCTTCTCGGCGAGCAGCGGCCAGCTGTAAAACGAAACTAAACAAGGCGTGTTGACGTCACAGATCACAGAGTTTAATTCATACAAAACCACACATGAATCAGTTAACAAAGCTGCAGAGATACAGAGATATGCATTTTATCACAAAATAACAACAGACAAAGACAAACACGAAACACACAGACAGACAAAGGCGCCCACGTGGAGAAAAGATGGAAAAAACTCTCTCTCTTTCTCTTTACACGTCATCTTATACAAAGAGGTGTTTCCGTATTTTAATTTATGCAACGAAGGCGTTCCGTAGTTCAACCAATCAGAGACCTGTTTCGGCCCCCCAGAGAAACTTGGAAACTCCCCTCATTGCAGCTCAGATGTCTGGTTTTTGTCTAAGTAAAAGGGCGGACCACTTCGCGTTCATCTCCGTCTGGTACGGGGAGAGGCGCCAAGAAGTCTCTTGCCCCCTATCGGAATGTAAATTTATTACTCTGTCTTCAGCGGGGGAGGAAAAAAGCCCTGCTTGTTTAAATGTCTGCTATTGTCAGCTCCCACATGCTCAACAGAAAACTGTTCCAAATAAAAGTGTTGGCTATACCTTTACACATGTTGTAAGTATTTTAGCACTTAAATAATCATTTTCCTTAACAATAGACATTTCTTTATGTCCTACTGATAACTTTTTATTAGTTATTAAAAAAGCGTTTTCAAATTTTTGGGCCATAAAAAGTCAGTTTATTTGCATTTATGTCTTATTTGATGGCACTAGCTCACTGTTAAACGACACGCAAAAAGTTTAAAATTAAAATAGATTAAATTCAGTTTCAAATGACTTATCATAAAGGGAAGTTTAACGTCTCATTTAAGAACTCTATCAAACCAAATAATAAGACATGTGTAAATCAATCAGGTAAATCAAGCCAAGCTAGCTTTGTCTATGTAGCATTTCTATGGCCTGTGTGGGGGTGTCCAGGCAGCACCGATCGGAACTCAAACACAAAACACAGTCATATATTTATTCACAAGAGATTGTTTTTCTTTCAGATTTAACACCAAAAATGGGTGTAATTTCAGGGTGGACTTTGTCAAAAACAACATCACATAAAGAAACCTATTTGAAATAGTTACCAAATTTGGTTAATAAAAAAAATTAATCAAATTACAATAACTCGCCTCCCTACTTAAGTAAAACAAGAAGAAACAAGGAGCAAAAATGAAAAAAGGCCATCCGCCTTTAGAAAGTAAAATGGATATGTGTAACCCTGCGTCAAGTCCGAGGACTCCAATTTCAATCATTCACCCTTTCGTTCCCATGCGGACGGTAAAGTACATTGTATCCAGAAGCAAGGCTGCCATGCAAGCAGGGATTCAAACCATCAACCCACCAGTTACTGGACACATGCCATATGCCACCATGCCTGGACAGGAAAAAAAACAAAAAAACGTGATTCATCCGTGAAGAGTGACACCTCTTCTATGTGCCAGACGTCATCGAATGTGAGCCTTTGCCCATTCAAGGCGGTTACGATGACGGCCTGCAGTCAGGGCGAGACGGTGGTGAATACGTCAAGCGTGCAAATGAGCTTCCCCGAGACGGTTTCTGACAGTTTGTGCAGGAGTCACAAACAGATTGCTGCGGTAGATTTGTGGGCGGCCGGTCTCAGATAATTTTGGAGGCAAACATTCTTGATATGGAGATCTATGGTTGTGAGCCCGGTTGGATGTACTGCCAAATTCTATGAGACGGCTTATGGTAAAGAAGTGTACTTTAAATTCAAGGGTTACAGACCTTGCGGCCATTCCTGTGGTCAGCACACTTCAGAACCTGTGACAACTGTGGGATTGTGCTGTGTGATAAAATTCACCAGGAAGGAAGTTGGAGTCCTGGGAAACTGAGGAAATCCCGAACGCCAAAGATTTAAAGGGGCGGTATCCACTAGAAAGACTTTTCTTAACGTAATGCTTCAATTGTTGCCTGTGTGTTCTAAGACTTTGCATTTTTTGGTGTTTTTATGATATAATTAAAGCACCTCGAGCTGCCTTGTTGCTGAAATGTGCTATACAAATAAACTTGACTTGACTTTTATCCTGCCACACCTGTGCAGTGATCATGCTGTCTAATCCGCATCTTGATACGCCACATCTGTGAGGGTGACTCAAAAATGATTTTGGATTAGCCGCATCCTTACTATGATCCAAAACAATACAAGTATGCGCCGCATTTTGTGTGTTATATTTACTATTAAATATAAATATTTTTAAGATAGTGGGTTGGTTTAGCGTTCATGTGGTTTGACCGTCTGCAATAGCTCACGTTCAACGCGGCTAAAAACACAAACAAACTTGTGAGCACCGCCGTATTAACAAAACCCTTTCTGTCAGAGACGCAAACACACAACACCAGCAATTTGGCAAATTAAAATCAGCTGAAGTTATGAGTGAAGGTAAAATGCATGTTAACATTTACAAATTTCTTTTGAAAAGCAAGACTTAAAAGACAGTTTACAAAGCGTAGGGTAAGTTTGTGTCTGACTGCACCTGCACATATATATATGCTTTTTCCTTCAAAGGCCGTCCGCTGGACATCGAGGTGGAAGACATCAAATCAAAGGTCAGGTTTGAGGCAGTAGCTTAAGGGCAG